>NC_077234.1:233887899-234187899 GCF_027887165.1 Monodelphis domestica | reverse complement strand
CCCTTTAAGCAATTTTGGCAATGAGGTAGTTATGGAGTAGAATAGTCACTGGAAATCAATGAGAGAAGTTAATTTTTGCTAAGATGTGAATGGCTGATAATAAGTTCTTCTCCTTTAGAATTATTTGAATTGAACAGAGGACAATTCCCAAGACGATAAGTTCTTTAACCCAAAATTATGAATATCTAATATTCAGTGTTTAAAGGGATGAATATCTTAATAACAGCTTTAGGCCCTGTAATAGATGGATTGGAAAGATTGTTGAGGGATGGAAAGGAGGATCCAGCACACCTCAAACTAACTCTACATGCATGACTGACCATTTATTTCACTTATGATTAATAGTAGAACTGAATTAAGGATAGAATTACAGTCAGAGTTTATCCTACATTAAACAATATGGAAATATATTTTGCATGATAATACATGTATAAGAGATCAAGTTGCTTGCCAGCTCCATAAAGGGGGAGGAAAGGGACTGAGAAAGACAATTTGGAGATTATAACTTGGGAAAACTTCTATGGAAATTTGTTATTACATGTAATTGGTAAAAACAAAATATAAAAATGAATAAATAGCTCATCTTCCAAAAATAAAAGTCAAACAAAGTTGAACTTCTTAAAGATTTAGGTATTATGTATATAACCCAGTGGTATTTCTTGTCAGATCTTGGGGGGGGGGAGTAGAGGGGAAGTAGAGAACATGAATCTTGTAACCATGGGAAAGTATTATAAAAATAATTTTATAAAAGATGTAGCTATTATTGCCAGATTAAGAAAATTTCTGATACATTCTGTTATTAAAATAATATTTCAAATTTTCATGGAAAATTTAAATTGAAAATTTGAAATTGAATAGTTCTTTCCTCACAACAACCCTGTGAAGTAGTTAGAGTAAGTATTGTCACTGTTTAACCCACCTGGGGTGATGCTGACCACTTACCTGACCCTGTTCACCAACAAGAACAAGGTGCTTATCTTGTGCCTTCTCCAATGTCCATTAATTCTAGTCCCTTCTCCCCATTGACTATTTCCAGTTTATCCTATATATAGCTCATTTGTATCTAGTTGTTTGGATGTTGTCTCCCCTATTAGATGGACTGCCTTTTGCTTGTTTTTGTATCCCTGGTTCATAGTGCCTGGAACATAGCAGAAACTGAATAAATGTTTATTGGCTAATTCAAGTGATGGAAATTTGAGCTGGTATTTTTAATAACTGAAATTGTCAGAAATTTTCTTAATCTGGCATAATAGCTAAATACCTTGTAGGTTATGTGCCTACTTCACCTATACTTAAACTCAGCTCTGAATTCACATGAAGGAAATAAAATACTTCTTCCCTCTTTGCCTAACATCCCAGTAGATATCCTTGGATCTTAGCACTACAAACACAGTTGTGCCAGTAAATGTTTAACAACTAGTTTTTATGACCACTGCTTTATAGTACAGTTTAAGATCCAGTACTGCTAGACTACCTTCCTTCACATTTTTTTATTATTTTCCTTGATATTCTTGATCTTTTGTTCTTCCAAATGAACTTTGTTATATTTTTTTCTAATTCAGTAAAGAAATTTCTTTGTAGTTTGATGGGTATGGCACTAAATAAATAAATTTGTTTGGGTAGGATTGTCATTTGTATTATGTTAGCTCATCCTACCCATGAGCAATCAATGTTTTTCCAGTTATATAGATCTAGTTTTAGTTGTCATCAAAGCAACATGGTACTGACTAAGAGACAGAAGGGAAGATCAGTGGAATAGACTTGGGTAAGTGACCTCAGCAAGACAGTCTATGATAAACCCAAAGATCCCAGTTTTGGGGACAGAAATCCACTGTTTGACAAAAACTGCTGGGAAAATTGGATAACAGTATAGGAGAGATTAGATTTAGATCAACATCTCACACCCTACATCAAGATAAAATCAGAATGGGTCAATGACTTGAATATAAAGAAGGAAACTATAGAATAGTATACCTGTTAGATCTTTGGGAAAGGAAAGATTTTTAAGACCAAGGAAGAGTTAGAAAAAATTATAAAATGTAAAATAAATAATTTTGATTATATTAAATTTAAAAGGTTTTCTAAAAACAAAACTAATGCCACCAAAATTTGAAGGAAAGCAACAAATTGTGAAAAATCTTTATAACAAAAAGATCTGACAAAGGTCTAATTACTCAAATTTATAAGGAACTAAACCAATTGTATAAAAAAGCAAGCCATTCCCCAATTGATAAATGGACAAGGGACATAAATAGGCAATTTTCAGATAAAGAAATCAAAACTATTAATAAACACATGAAAAAATGTTCTAAATCGCTTATAATCAGAGAAATACAAATCAAAACAACTCTGAGGTACCACCTCACACCTAGCAGATTATCTAACATGACAGCAACAGAAAGTAATAAATGTTGGAGGGGATGTGGCAAAATTGGAAAATTAATACATTGCTGGTGGAGTTGTGAATTGATCCAAACATTCTGGGGGGCAATTTGGAACAATGCCCAAAGGGTACTTAAAGACCGTCTGCCCTTTGATCCAGCCATAGCACTACTGAGTTTGTATCCCAAAGAGATAATAAGGAAAAAAAAACTTGTACCAAAATGTTCATAGCTGCGCTCTTTGTGGTGGCAAAAAAAAAAAAATTGGAAAAAGAGGGGATTTCCTTCAATTGGGGAATAGCTGAACAAATTGTGGTACATGTTGGTGAAGGAATACAATTGTGCTCAAAGGAATAATAAACTGGAGGAATTCCATGCAAACTGGAATTACCTCCAAAAATTGGTGCAGGGTAAAAGGAGCAGAACCAGAACATTATACACAGAGATGGATACACTGTGGTACAATCGAACATAATGGACTTCTTTATTAGCAGCCATGCAATGATCCAAGACAATTCTGAGAGACCTAGGAGAAAGAACACCATCCACCATTGAGAGGAAGAATTGTGGGAATAGAAACACAGAAGAAAAACAACTCCTTGATTACATGGGTTGATGGAGATATGACTGGGGATATAGACTTTAAATGGTCACATTAGTGTAAATATCAATTATATGGAAATAGTTCCTGATCAATGACACATGTAAATCCCAGTGGAATTGTCCATCAGCTAAGGGAGGAAGGTGGGGCTAGGGAAGGGAAGAACAGGAATCTTGTCACCATGGAAAAATATTCTAAAATAATTAATCAAAACATATTTTCCAAAACGTAAAAAAAAAACAACAAGCTTTCAAAAAAAAAGTCCATTCATGCAATATACTTTTAAGTCTAATCTGCATAATTACCAGCATTATTGTCTCCATCATTTTCTTAAATCTATACAACCACCAAAATAATAAATCAAGTCCTGATTCAAAGCATTTTTTAGTTTGATTTGTCTCTAACACACCCTTGACTTCAACTCTCTCCATGAGAGAGAATATAATACTTCCTTGATGGCATTCAATAAATTCTACAGTAGAGACATTTTGACTAATGCAATGCCAATGGCCATATTCATTTCCCTATCATCTCAGATCCACATATACTCTTTCTTTTTCTGATTCCTCACCATAGGCTACTTGGTGGTAGACCAGTGGTAAATGCACATGAGCAAAATCAATCTGACCCAAACTTTCAGTGATTTTTATCAACACTGAGTCAGCCATGCTTTGTGTCTGGGACCAGTGGTACATCTGGGTTCCTGCCAATTACAGACCAAGGTAGATGCATGCCAATTGATTGGAAGGCGAACTCTTTTGGTGAGCTCAACTACAACTTTGGACAGATTGACTCTGCCATTTTAATTAAAAGTACCTAGAACAATAGGAGACTGCTCTGTCCTCTCATCATTTCTCAAACTCTGCTCTCCAGACTTAACAATAATGATACCACCCATATATGCCCTGTCTGCTATTTTAGGGAAAATGTTTTAGCCATGAAGCTGATGCTACATTTTTCTCAGTGCCAAGAATCAGTCACTAGTGTATTACTGGAACTAAAACCATAGGCTCTAAAGGAACCACTTTGATTGAGAGATCAAGTTCCTAATGCCAAGGAGTGCCTTGGCAGATACTTGAGTGGCAGTAATAAGACTGCTGAACAGAAGCTAAGACCCAGGACTGTCTATTGTCCACAAGGTGGTTTGTTTTTTAGCTCAGAGGGAGCTACCAAAGATCTAGAATAATTAGAAGGGGAGTCTACATTCTGTCTTTTAAAAATATATATTAATTAAGATAAATGTAAAGCCCTATATTCAGTGTGACCATATCTTTCATCAAGGAACAGAATATAATTTATTTAGTCTTAATGGTATACCATTATAAGTGAAAACACTACGGGAAAAAATACCCTAAGTTCAAATATATATTGGACTCTTTTTTCTATTGATAGTCATATTTCATTAAAATTAGTATGCCCTTGGCTTATAAAGAACAGATTTTTTTAAGTAAATAGGAAAATTAGCCTTCAGTGAATCATTTTCATTTTGAAAGGAAAATTCTTTTTTTTCTGTTCTAACCTCAAACTGCAGTGGTTTTTGTTTTGTTTTGTTTTTTTGCCAGATACCTACCACACAGGGATGGCATGGAAGGGTTTAACAAACAGCAGCTACCATGTAAAAAGGAACTGTCCAAGGCCTGGGTAGAATAAGAAAGAACCTGGAGAAAGCACCAAAAATGCAATTCCAAAACAACAGCTACAAGGAGAAACAGTAAACTGAGTCAATGTAGAAAGAGCAAACTGAGCAAGACTGAAGAATGAAAAATCAGAACAAAAGCTGGGATCTGAAGCACAAAGAAGCACATAGATTTAAGTTACTGAAGAGAGAAGTCACACAAATGACAGCCAGATTCTTCTAGCACTGAGGTACGGTGGCAAGCTCCAAATTAGCACCTTAAACAGGCATCACGATAAGCCAGGGACCTGACAGGTAATGATCAGTTGTATATACATAACCTTAAAAATATCCAGATATAAACTGTAAAGTCAGTTATCTCGATCCCTTGCCTACATGAAAAAGGCACTCTGCTAAGGTATTAGAGATAAAAATTTGAAGAATTAAATCATTTCTATTCACAAGAAACTTAATGGAATTCTAATGGAATCAGTCCCTTAAATATTCTAATTTTCAAAACTTGATCAAGGGAGTTTGTTGCAAATAATTATTTTCTCCAGTTAACTGTTTCCCTTTTGATTTTAATGATGTTGATTTTTGTTTGTGCAAAAACTTTTCAAATATATATATACTCAAATTTGTCCATTTTATTTCCTAGTACCTTGTTTAATATATCCCTTGTTTGATCAGTAACTCTTCCCATATCCACAGTTAGACATTTCCATTCCTGCTTCTCTGGCTTATTTACTATATAATTATTTTTATCTATATCATGTGTTCATTTGGAACTATGTGTGACATATGGTATAAAATATTGATCTAAGGCTAATTTTGCCAGACTACCTTCCAATTTTTCCAGAAGTTTCTGTTGAATTGTAAATCTACATTCTAGCATCTGGAGTCCTTGAGTTTATCAAATGCTCTTCTATGTTCATTTGCTTCTCTCTTGTATACTTCATCTAATCCACTTATCAACCTTTCCTTTTTTTTTTTTTTACTAGAAACAAATTATTTTGATGGTTACTATTTTGTAGTATAGTTTGAGATCTGATCCTGCTAGGTTTCCTTCCTTTTTTATTATCTCTCTTTACAAGTTAAGGGCAGGGGAAAACTGGGTGACTCAGTGGATTGAGAGCCAGGTCTAGAGACAGGAGGTCCTAGGTTCAAATCTGACCTCAGACATTTCCTAGCTGTGTGAACCTGAGCAAGTCACTTAACCTCCATTGTCTAGCCCTTACCGCTCTTCTGCCTTGGAGCCAATACACAGTATGGATTCTTTTATTTTTCTTATAAAACCCTGACTTTCCATCTTGGAATCAATACTGTGCAATACTGTGCAGAAAGTGTCTGAGGCCAGATTTGAACCTAGGACCTCCCATCTTTAGGCCTGGCTCTCAATCCACTTAGCTACCCAGCTGCCCTCTACAGTATTGATTCTAAGACAGAAGGTAAGGGGAAAGAAAGAAAGAAAGAAAGAAAGAAAGAAAGAAAGAAAGAAAGAAAGAAAGAAAGAAAGAAAGAAAGAAAGAAAGAAAGAAAGAAAGAAAGAAAGAAAGAAAGAAAGAAAGAAAGAAAGAAAGAAAGAAAGAAAGAAAGAAAGAAAGAAAGAAAGAAAGAAAGAAAGAAAGAAAGAAAGAAGGAAAGAAGGAAAGAAGGAAAGAAAGAAAGAAAGAAAGAAAGAAAGAAAGAAAGAAAGAAAGAAAGAAAGAAAGAAAGAAAGGAAGGAAGGAAGGAAGGAAGGAAGGAAGGAAGGAAGGAAGGAAGGAAGGAAGGAAGGAAGGAAGGAAGGAAAGAGTTAAGGGCACATTCATTTTAATAATAGTGGAAAAAGTAAGACTAGAATTTGAATCAAATGATCTCTATTCTGCTACTCTTTCCATTAAACCAAAAGTCAATCCCCATGAACATGATAAGTCTTTGTGATGAAAAGCTCTTTCAATAAAGTCAAGATTCACAAAGGAAAGTTGACACTTTAGGCAAATGTAGGTGAGTTTCTAGCTAAAGACACATACTGTCCCAAAAATGTCCACACATTTTGTCTCTGCTATAGCAATGGAATTATGTTTTTAGGTCCTAGGCTTCAGTCATTAACCAAAATTATGATTCTGGAAGAGAAAAAAAAATATTCCTAGACTATATAAAGGAACCCAGGCACATTTTAATCATGACAGCTACATGTCCTCTAACTCTCAAAATTAATAATAATATCTAGTTATCTGATTGAGAATTATATAGAATAGTTGAGTCATCCATCATCCTAAACTTGAGAAGGGCTTTAAGATTAAAATTTAATCCAATCCAATAAAAATTGATTCAGCATCTATTATGTGTAGGAAACTGTGCAGGCATGGTGCAGCCCAGTATAGCTGAAGTTTTAAACTATCCCATCCCATTTCTGAACCACCTTGTTTCTGACAAGGGCATTCCCAACCTTCCAGTCACTCTGGCTTACAAACTAAGTATTTTCCTCACCTCCTTAATTTCACTCACCCTGCATAATAATCATTTGCCAAATCTCATCATTTTTACTTCTATAACATCTCTCACATCCAATCCATTTTCTTGATTTATACAACCACCACCCTAAGTCAGGTTCTCTTCAATCCATTTTTTCAGTTGTTATAGTCATGTCAATCCTCCATGACCCCATTTCAGATTTTCTTGGCAAGGATTCTGAATTGGTTTGCTATTTCTTCTCCAGCTCGTTCTACCAATGAGGAAACTAAGGTGAACAGGATTTAGAGTCACTCTGATAGAAGTGACTGATACTAGATTCAAGCTCAGGAAGATGAGTCTTCCTGATTTCAGACATGGAACTCTATCCACTACGTCAGCTAGCTGCCCCTTCTCTTCGCCTCATACCTGGTCTTAGCACAGTGTTCAGTCTTGTCTGATTCTTTATGACCCAATTTGGGATTTTCTTGGCAAAGATACTGCAGTGGT
Organism: Monodelphis domestica; assembly: GCF_027887165.1. Classification (NCBI taxonomy): domain Eukaryota; kingdom Metazoa; phylum Chordata; class Mammalia; order Didelphimorphia; family Didelphidae; genus Monodelphis; species Monodelphis domestica. The sequence goes on along the minus strand of NC_077234.1, from coordinate 234,180,359 downwards.
TTGCCATTTCCTTCTCCAGCTCATTTTACAGATGAGGAAACTGAGACAAATAGAATTAAGTAACTTCCCTAAGGTCACACAACTAAAAAGTGTCCAAGGCCAGAATTAGAACCTGGGAAGATGAAGTTTCCTGACTCCAGGCCCTACCATCTATCCATTGTGCCACCTAGAAGCTACCCCAAGAAAAAGTAGGGGAGTTTTTTCTGATTTGTTTTTGTTTTTGAGGAGGGGAGGAGAGAATAGCAGGAGAGATAAGGAAAGCTTTATGTGGTGCTTCATAAATGCTTGTTCCACTACTTTCTTTGTCTTCCAACTCGCCCCCCCGGCCCCACCACCACCAAAGGTCTTTTTGGAAAGATAATAAAATATGCCTCCCTGGATGGTCAAAGTGTTCAAATTCATTGTCCCATTTAGATCCAAGCTTGGTTTGTCACTTGAACTTGCACTAAATACTGTAGCCAAGGGCACTATTATGATTCCAGGATATTAACTGGGACCCTTTCTCTTAATAACTTCCCAAATTCAGTACTATCTTCCTTCCCTTTGGGAATAATTTCCTCACCAATCTTTGTGACAATTTTTTTTTTCCTTTCTGTTCCTATTGAACACAATGAGTGGTATATCTTTATCTAAATCCAGGGCAAAAGTCCCTCCATCCTCAGTTAGAAGTATGTGACTAACACAATTTTGTTGTAATCATTTTTAAGGGCCTCCACAGTCTCCTCTCCCACTCAGATGTGGAGCATGCATTATTAATTAAATGACAAAGTTATTACAGCCAGTAATTGGATTAGTCCATTGCTCCTGCCTGCAGTAATTAACATCTATCAAAATCAAAGAGGAGGAGTTGTGTTATCCTTATTAGAAATGATTTGGTTTCATGGGTTTTGATCAAATTAAAAAGAATCAAACTCACCAATGATTGAATTAAATGAAAGTAGTTGTACTGAGATTGCCCTTATTTGTTTGAGGACACAAATGAGTACTGAGAGCCTGGGTTTATGGATTTGTCCATGTTCTCAGCACAGGCTCAGGGAGATGGCTGGGGTTTTAAATTGGTGTAGACTAGTCTCATCAGACTATATTCAGCAACTGCTTTTGCATATAGGAAATTTCTTTACAATAAGCCCCAAACCACCAATTAGGTCTAAAAATGCTTCTGCAGCCAATTATAGGAAAAACTAAGGAGTTCTAGGCATACAAAGGGATGGAAAAATAAGACTTCATTCAGTCAATAGCTATCAATTGTTATTAGTGGAAAGCATAGGACTAATAAAGAAAAATGTCAAGCAAGCTCCCCAAAAAATGAATTGGAAGAAAGAAAACTCCCTCACGAACAGCAAACAGATAATCTCTCAAAATCAGGAAATTGCCTCAGTGAACACACCCAAAAAATCAGTGAGGTGAGAAGTATCTGCCCAGGAAAATGAATTCACTAACCACCACGCTATATACTCTCCAATATTCATAGCATTGTGAATCATGGATTTTGAATTAGAGCTTTATTTGTTAACTTGTGTGAATTACCAAAACCCATGCACATTGCTGTCACAGTGTCATTGATTCAGAAATATGGACCAGCTTTTCTGTGATCTCAGTGACAATTTTCACACCACCAGGATGAGGTCCCTCTACAAAGAAACCAGTGAGCCAGGCTGTCATCACCCACAAAGTGTCATTAGTGGTTGAGAAAAATATAGTTCCATTCTCAACAGTTGCTAATATGTCCCTAACCCCAACCCCATTTATGAATCACTGGCTATAAATTCAAGTTATCCTTTCCCACCTTCTCCAGCTTTCTCACTGATGCACATGCCTGTCTAGACTCTCTAAAATCCCTTCAGAATAAACTCACAGAGTAAAGCAGGTTCCAGTCTCCTAATTAGCCTTTCATGTTATTGTCAGTCCTATAGAATAGCCTGTGGAGAGAAAAGGAAACTTAAGCATCAAAGAACAGAAAAGAAATGAAAAGATTAAAAAGAAAGAAGGATGAAAGATAGATTTCTATGACAGTGCTCATATCTTTTTTGTGTCATATATACCTTCTCAGAATAATGTTAACAAATTCATAAAAATAAGATACAAAAGATTACAAAGGAAACTAATCAAATCTGAATGGTTATCAATTTTTTTAAAATTCACAGACCCCATGTTAAGAACCTCTGCTCCAAGAACCAGGAGACCATTGTACACCGAGACTGATACACTGTGGTACAATCGAATGTAATGGACTTCTCCATTAGTGGCAATGCAATGATCCAGGACAATTCTGAGGGACTTATGAGAAAGAGCACTATCCACATTCAGAGAATGAACTGTGGGAGCAGAAACACAGAAGAAAAACAACTGCTTGAATACATGGGTCGAGGGGATATGGCGGGGAATGTGGACTCTAAATGAACATCCTAGTGCAAACATCAATAATATGGAACTAGGTCTTGATCAATGACAAATGTAATACCCAATGAAATTGCACGTTGGCTGTGGGAAAGTGAGGGGGAGGGGAGGTAAAGAAAGGATATGATTCTTGTAACCAAATAATAATGCTCTAAATTGACTAAATTAAATAAAATAAAAAGAACCTCTGCTCCATGGGAAAATACCAAATCTACTGGTGCCACCCTAGACTTGCCCTCCCTGTGTCAAGTCTAGATCCTCAACTCAACTTTAAATTATCTTCATTAATCTATAGTTGTTGTTGTTGTTGTTTTCCTGAGGACATATGACAACTTATAAAAGACATTTTCTCTCCTATTTTCTATACAAAAAAAGAGAAAGACAGTATAAGTGGATGTCTTGTTCTTGTCTTCTACAAAAAAAGTTGTTTATGAAGACAATGTTTCAGAAATTTAAAATGCTATCTAAATTAAACATTAAACATTTAAACTCAACATTAGGAAAAACAAAACTAAGGAACATTAGAGTGAGGAAGTAGTAGCATCTGCTGAGTGGAATGCCATTCTAGGAAGTAAGGAATTCCATTTATTGTTGGATATAATGTCTACCAGTCTTATGTAAATCTACTGTGTAGTCATTCCATAAGAAGAGGGAAATATTTGAATGGACTACCATTTGGGGAGCTGGCAATCCTTTCCCCTAGGGATATATTAAAAGAGAATTATAATCAGTTTTCCTGTGCAACCATTTGGCCTGAAAAGTTCGAACATACATTTGCCTAAAGGCTGAACCAAATTAGTGCTTGAAGCTCCTAGAGCTACAGTTATTTCAATACTATGCAATTAAATAATAAAAAGGAAAAAAAGCAACTCAATGGCAGGAATAAAGGACTAAATGTTCAACTTTAACTATCCCCACTCTGTTGTTGGTTTGTTTTCATTAGATATTATTACATGGAAAGTTTGGGTCTTCCTAACCTCAATATCTTTCAAGAATGAAAAATCCATCGTCCCTCTGTGGAAATCCTATTTCAATGAAATTGTCTTTTTCTACCTTCGCTCTTGTTCCTGTACTAAATCCTACTGCTGCCATCCCCTCGTGGGAGCTCTGGGCAGAAGGACTAGAAGAGAAAGTGGCATTGCTATCATTTTTACCATTTATCATAGGTCAATTTTTATAACTCAAAATCTATTCTTTGTTTTATAGGCGAAATGAGTCTCTCGGGTATTCTTCATTCACATCCACAAACAATACAATATAGGAAGAGATCCAGAGGACTCTTTTCAACACATGGTATTTAACAGTTTTCACCTTGTAGAATACAAAACTTTATTGGGTCTGTCAGAGATTTCCAGCCTTCTTTTATTTTACGTTTTAATATTAAAGGCTGCTCGACGACTCTGCCCTTCATTTTTAAAAATACGCTTATTATTTTTTTTTATCCCTTAAGCCTATATTTGTCATCTCACCATGGAGAGTAAATGGCTGACATGAAACAGCTACAAAATGAATTCCCTCTCAAATCATTAGAATGCAGAGCCTAGCCTTGCTTAGGTTAGCATTCTGTTGGTGTAATTTCAAGAAGAGCACTGGGGATCTCTGTTGCCCAGCACACCTGAGCTTTTGCATTCAAATTCTAGGCAAAATGAAATAAACAAGTACCTCATAGCCCTAAGTCATAAGATTCCAGACTAGATTGGGTCATCCCTGGCCCCAGTGCCTGAATTTGCCAGAATGAGGTTGCTGTTTACAAACATGAGTGTTTGTTATGCAACATTAGGTTCAGCTCTTTTCATAAATAATTAGACATTTAGGGGGCAGCTGGGCAGTTCAGTAGGTTGAGAGCCAGGCCTAGAGATGGAAGGTTGTGGGTTCAAATCTGGCCTCTGACACTTCCTAGCTTTGTGACCCTGGGCAAGTCACTTAACCCCCATTGCCTACCCCTCACCTCTCTTCTGCCTTGGAATCAATATGTAGTATATACACCATATAAAAGTTTTGAGAGACAGAAAGACAAAGAAAGAGAAACAAGAGATAGAGACAAAGACAGAGAAAGACAGACAAACAGAGATAGAGAGAGAAAAAGAACAGAGACAGAGACAAAGAGAGAGAGAGAGAGAGAGGCAGAGAAAGACAGATACAGAGAGAAAAAGACAGACAGACAGAGTAATTTGCTCAAGACAACACATCTAACTTGGACAGCTACCATAGGTCTAAAAGTCTACTAAGCAATCTGTCTCTGTACCTTACTGTCAACTGCTTGAGTCTACAGTCAAAGGATTTCAGAAGGGTAAAAATATTTTAAGAGGAACATATTCAATTGGATTAGCATTTATTAAGTATCAACCAAATACAAGATGCTTTAATGGGCACCGAGAACACACAAATTAAGCAGCCACTACTCAGTTCTTATCCCTAAAATAAAGACTTCCTTCTGGCACTGAGGGAAAGTGAGTGACATGGATGGTGTATTTATTTCAGTTATAATTAGCAATTTCTCCACACACTCCTCGACAGATGTGCAGACTTCCAGGTTTGAAGTGATAGCAGTGGCATCCGATAGCCCAAAGCCCTCTAGCAGTTCACTATTTTAGTTGGTTCATTTTCTAGTGGGTGAGACAAAACAATCCAGAACTTCCCCTGGAAAACATGGAAATTGACTTAGCCTTTAGTGAATGAAGCAGTCTGGGATGAGGCTGTAGAAAGGAAGGTATTTAGAAAGCCAGGTGAGAGCGGATGAGGGCTTGACCAAGAGTAACTCTAGGTAATGGGGAGAGAGGGAGAGGAATACTTTTTTCGATGGAAAGGCAGAAATAAGAAGAAAACAACAGCATTTTTAAGAGACAGTATGGGGATAGCTGCATAGCACAATAGATCGAATCTGAAGGACCTGGGTTCAAATCTGGCTTCAGACACTTCCTAGCTGCGTAATCCTCTTTACCTAAAAAAACAATGAGGTAATATGGACTTCCTCCTCTGAGAGCCAGTTAGGGAGACCAAGTCCTTCCTCTTACTCAGTCCTCCTTTTTATGTGAATTGACTGTGTAACCCTGGAGACAAATAATTTGACCTCTCAGTGTCCTAAGAAGCTCTCTAAGGGCCAGTTCAGAGGAGGAGAGGGAGTTTCCTCATCAGTATATCCTTATACCAATGAAGTCATGTTGTTGTTGAGTTCTTAAAGCTGGGTCTGATTCTTTGTGAGTCCATTTAGGGTTTTCTTAGCAAAAATACTTCAGTGGTTTTCTGCTTCCTTCTCCAGCTCATTTTACAGATGAGGAAACTGAGACAAGTGAGTTAAATGGTTTGCCTGGGGTCACACAACTGCTAAACCTCTGAGGCTAGATTTGATCTCAAGATGAGTTTCGACTTCGGGTCAAGATGGAAGCTTAGAGAAAGCTAAAGTTCTGAGCTTCAGAAACCCTTCCTTACCGATCTCAAATGGAATGCTCCTAGGGCATCAAAATTCAAAACAAACAGCAGAATAGACCCCGGAAACACTCCTCCTGGACTGGGATCAAAAGGTACAGCCCCTCAAGAGTTGGAGCCTGAGATCACTCGGATCTAAGGGGAAGGCAAAGGGAATGTCCCAGGACCCATCCACCCCAACCAAGAGTGCTGAGTCCGAGGCAGCAGCAGGAACCTCAGGGCAGGCAGGGGGGCCTCGGGAGCCAGCTGTTCTGAGGGCCTCCCCCTGAAAACGACCTGAGCCAGTCGTGGGGGCACCCAGACAGCAGGGAGGCAGAGAGAGATGGGGGGGGTGATGGGGTGAGCCTGTAGCCCCCTGACCAGAACCTTCCATCTGGTCTGAAGTTAATCCTATCACCAGCCCTCAGAGCTCCAGGAAGCCACGGCACCTCCCCCCTCAGAGTGCAGGGTCGTCTGAAACAACAGTAACCCTCAGGGCTGGCAAAAGGGCCTTGGAGCTGAAGGCTGAATCCTGAAAACAACCTGACCCAGTCGAGGAGGCACCCAGACAGGAGGGAAACAGAGAGAGAAAGAAGGAGCCTGTAGCCCCCTGACCAGATCCTTCCATCTGAGTCTCACTGAAGGTCCTTGCCTGAGGGCATACTCAGTCTGAGGTTAATCCTATCACCAGCCCTCAGAGCTCTCGGAAGCTGCGACCCCTCCCCCCTCAGAGTCCTGGCTCTTATGGCCGGCTGAGGCACAGAAACAAGGGCCAAGCTATAGAATGGAAAATCTGCCTAGGGCTAAAACCTCTGAACACCAGACAGAGATAAGAAAAGCTAATCCTCCCCACTCAGATAGAGATGGCAAACTCCACAGAAGCACAAAAAACCCAAAATTCAAAAAAAAAAAAAAACAAGAAGAAGGGGGCAATTTTGGACATATTTTATGGAGCAAAAATACAAAACACAGAGGAGACAGAAGAGGAAACACAAGCAAATGCTCCGAAACCTTCCAAAGGAAATGGAAACTCTCCACAAACCCATGAAGAATTTGAATCAGAAATGATCAAAAAGACTGAAGCCTTCTGGGAGGAAAAATGGGAAATAATGCAAAAGAAATTCACGCATCTACAAAACCAGTTTGACCAAACTGAAAAGGAAAACCAGGCTTTAAAGCAAGAACTAATAAAGCAAAGCCAAAACACCAAGAAATTAGAAGAGAACATAAAATATCTCACCGACAAGGTGATAGATCTGGAAAATAGAGGGAGAAGAGAAAATTTAAGAATAATTGGACTCCCAGAAAAGCCAGAAATAAACACCAAACTGGACATGGTGATACAAGATATAATCAAAGAAAATTGCCCAGAGATTCTAGAACAAGGGGGCAATACAGCCACTGACAGAGCTCACAGAACACCCTCTACACTAAACCCCCAAAAGACAACTCCCAGGAATGTAATTGCCAAATTCCAAAGCTCTCAAACAAAAGAAAAAATCCTACAAGAAGCCAGAAAAAGACAATTTAGATATAAAGGAATGCCAATCAGGGTCACACAAGACCTTGCAATTTCTACTCTGAATGATCATAAGGCATGGAACATGATCTTCAGAAAGGCAAGAGAGCTGGGTCTTCAACCAAGAATCAGCTACCCAGCAAAACTGACTATATACTTCCAAGGGAAAGTATGGGCATTCAACAAAATAGAAGATTTCCAACTTTTTGCAAAGAAAAGACCAGAGCTCTGTGGAAAGTTTGACACCGAAAAACAAAGAGCATGGAATACCTGAAAAGGTAAATATGAAGGAAAGGGGAAAGGAGAAAAATGTTATCTTCTTCTTTTATTCAAACTCTCTTCTATAAGGACTACATTTATATCAATCTATGTATACTAACATGTGGGGAAAATGTAATGTGTAAATAAGGGAAAAAAAATACCAAATAGAATAATCTTTCTCACACAAAGATTCACATGGGAAGGGGAGGGGAAGGAAACTCCTATAAGAAGGAGAGGAAGAGAATTTTTACTTAAACCTTAATCTCAGGGAAATCAACTCTGAGAGGGAAAAACACCCAGATCCATTGGGATCTTGAATTCTATCTTACCTAACAAGGGTAGGGAGAAGGGAAAACCAAGGTGGGGAGGGGGAAGGGAAAACAAAAGGGGAGTGAAAGAGAGGGGAAGGGGGAGGGAACAAAAAGGGAGGGACTAAAAAAGGAAACATATCAAGGGAGGGGACAAGGGGGACTGATTTAAGTGGACTAAAGTGGTAGAGCTGAAGAAGAAAAGGTTAGAATTAGGGAAGGATATCATAATGCCAGGGAATCCACAAATGACAGTCATAACTTTGAACGTGAATGGGATGAACTCACCCATAAAACGTAGATGAATAGCAGAATGGATTAGAATCCAAAACCCTACCATATGTTGTCTTCAAGAAACACACATGAGGCGGGTTGACACCCACAAGGTCAGGATTAAAGGATGGAGTAAGACCTTCTGGGCCTCAACTGACAGAAAGAAGGCAGGAGTGGTAATCATGATATCTGATAAAGCCAAAGCAAAAATAGACCTGATCAAAAGGGATAGGGAAGGTAATTATATTTTGTTAAAAGGGACTTTAGATAATTAGGAAATATCACTAATCACTAATCAATATGTATGCACCAAATAATATAGCACCCAAATTTCTAATGGAGAAACTAGGAGAATTGAAGGAAGAAATAGACAGTAAAATCATATTAGTGGGAGACTTAAACCAACCTTTATCAAATTTAGATAAATCAAATAAAAAAACAAATAAGAAGGAGGTAAAAGAAGTGAATGAAATCTTAGAAAAATTAGAATTAATAGACATATGGAGAAAAATAAATAGGGATAAAAAGGAATACACCTTCTTCTCAGCACCACATGGCACATTCACAAAGATTGACCATACATTAGGTCACAGAAATATGGCACACTAATGCAGAAAAGCAGAAATAATGAATGCAGCCTTTTCAGATCACAAGACAATAAAAATAATGTTCAGTAATGGTACATGGAAAACCAAATCAAAAACTAATTGGAAATTAAACAATATGATACTCCAAAATCGTTTAGTTAGAGAAGAAATCATAGAAACAATTAACAATTTCATCGAGGAAAATTACAATGGTGAGACATCCTTTCAAACCTTTTGGGATGCAGCCAAAGCAGTAATCAGAGGTAAATTCGTATCCATGAGTGCATATATCAACAAACTAGGGAGAGCAGAGATCAATCAATTGGAAATGCAAATAAAAAAACTCGAAAACAATCAAATTTAAAACCCCCAGCAGAAAACCAAACTAGAAATCCTAAAAATTAAGGGAGAAATTAATAAAATCGAAAGTAATAGAACTATTGATTTAATAAATAAGAATAGAAGCTGGTACTTTGAAAAAACAAACAAAATAGACAAAGTACTGGTCAATCTAATTAAAAAAAAAGGAAGGAAGAAAAGCAAATTAACAGCATCAAAGATGAAAAGGGGGATATCACCTCCGATGAAGAGGAAATTAAGGTAATCCTTAAAAATTACTTTGCCCAATTATATGGCAATAAATACACCAATTTAGGGGATATGGATGAATATATACAAAAATACAAACTGCCTAGACTAACAGAAGAAGAAATAGAATTCTTAAATAATCCCATATCAGAAAATGAAATCCAACAAGCCATCAAAGAACTTCCTAAGAAAAAATCCCCAGTGCCTGATGGATTCACCAGTGAATTCTATCAAACATTCAGAGAACAGTTAATCCCAATACTATACAAACCATTTGACATAATAAGCAAAGAGGGAGTTCTACCAAACTCCTTTTATGACACAAACATGGTACTGATTCCAAAACCAGGCAGGTCAAAAACAGAGAAAGAAAACTATAGGCCAATCTCCCTAATGAATATAGATGCAAAAATCTTAAATAGGATACTAGCAAAAAGACTCCAACAAGTGATCAGAAGGGTCATCCACCATGATCAAGTAGGATTTATACCAGGGATGCAGGGCTGGTTCAATATTAGGAAAACCATCCACATAATTGACCACATCAACAGCAAACCAACAAGAATCACATGATTATCTCAATAGACACAGAAAAAGCCTTTGATAAAATACAACACCCATTCCTACTAAAAACACTAGAAAGCATAGGAATAGAAGGGTCATTCCTAAAAATAATAAACAGTATATATCTAAAATCATCAGCTAATATCATCTGCAATGGGGATAAACTAGACGCATTCCCAATAAGATCAGGAGTGAAACAAGGATGCCCATCATCACCTCTATTATTTGACATTGTACTAGAAACACTAGCAGTAGCAATTAGAGAAGAAAAAGAAATTGAAAGCATCAAAATAGGCAAGGAGGAGACCAAGTTATCACTCTTTGCAGATGACATGATGGTCTACTTAAAGAATCCGAGAGATTCAACCAAAAAACTAATTGAAATAATCAACAACTTTAGCAAAGTTGCAGGATACAAAATAAACCCACATAAGTCATCAGCTTTTCTATATATCTCTAACACAGCTCAGCAGCAAAAACTAGAAAGAGAAATCCCATTCAAAATCACCTTAGACAAAATAAAATACCTAGGAATCTACCTCCCGAGACAAACATAGGAACTATATGAACACAACTACAAAACACTCTCCACACAACTAAAACTAGACTTGAGCAATTGGAAAAACATTAACTGCTCATGGATAGGACGAGCCAATATAATAAAAATGACCATCCTACCCAAACTTATTTATCTATTTAGTGCCATACTCATTGAACTCCCAAAATACTTCTTCACTGATTTAGAAAAAACCATAACAAAATTCATCTGGAATAACAAAAGATCAAGGATATCCAGGGAAATAATGAAAAAAAACACAAATGAGGGGGGCCTAGCAGTCCCAGACCTTAAACTATATTACAAAGCAGCAGTCATCAAAACAATTTGGTACTGGCTAAGAGACAGAAAGGAAGATCAGTGGAATAGACTGGGGGAAAGCGACCTCAGCAAGACAGTATACGATAAACCCAAAGATCCCAGCTTTTGGGACAAAAATCCAGTATTTGATAAAAAGTGCTGGGAAAATTGGAATGACAGTGTGGGAGAGATTACGTTTGAATCAACACCTCACACCCTACACCAAGATAACTTCAAAATGGGTGAATGACTTAAACATAAAGTAGGAAACCATAAGTAAATTGGGTAAACACAGAATAGTATACATGTCAGACCTTTGGGAGGGCAAAGACTTTAAAACCAAGCAAGACATAGAAAGAATCACAAAATGTAAAATAAATAATTTTGACTACATCAAACTAAAAAGCTTTTGTACAAACAAAACCAATATAACTAAAATCAGAAGGAAAACAACAAATTGGGGAAAAATCTTCATAGAAACCTCTGACAAAGGTTTAATTACTCAAATTTATAAAGAGCTAAATCAATTGTACAAAAAATCAAGCCATTCTCCAATTGATAAATGGACAAGGGACATGGATAGGCAGTTCTCAGATAAAGAAATCAAAACTATTAATAAGCACATGAAGAAGTGTTCTAAATCTCTTATAATCAGAGAGATGCAAATCAAAACAACTCTGAGGTATCACCTCACACCTAGCAGATTGGCTAACATGACAGCAAAGGAAAGTAATGAATGCTGGAGGGGATGTGGCAAAGTGGGGACATTAATTCATTGCTGGTGGAGTTGTGAACTGATCCAACCATTCTGGAGGGCAATTTGGAACTATGCCCAAAGGGCGACAAAAGAATATTTACCCTTTGATCCAGCCATAGCACTGCTGGGTCTGTACCCCAAAGAGATAATGGACAAAAAGACTTGTACAAAAATATTCATAGCTGCGCTCTTTTTGGTGGCCAAAATCTGGAAAACGAGGGGATGCCCATCAATTGGGGAATGGCTGAGCAAATTGTGGTATATGTTGGTGATGGAATACTATTGTGCTAAAAGGAATAATAAAGTGGAGGAGTTCCATGGAGACTGGAACAACCTCCAGGAAGTGATGCAGAGAGAGAGGAGCAGAACCAGGAGAACATTGTACACAGAGACTAATACACTGTGGTATAATCGAACGTAATGGACTTCTCCATTAGTGGCGGTGTAATGTCCCTGAACAATTTGCAGGGATCCAGTAGAAAAAACACCATTCATAAGCAGAGGATCAACTGTGGGAGTAGAAACACCGAGGAAAAGCAACTGCCTGAATACAGCGGTTGAGGGGACATGACAGAGGAGAGACTCTAAAGGAAACCCTAATGAAAATATTAACAACATAGCAATGGGTTTGAATCAAGAACACATGTAATACCCAGTGGAATCACGCGTCGGCTACGGGGGATGGGGGGAGGAAAAGAAAATTATTTTTGTCTTTAATGAATAACACTTGGAATGATCAAATAAAATATTATAAAATTTTAAAGAATTAAAAAAAATTAAAAATCATGGAAAAAAAAAAGAAGATGAGTTTCTCTGACTACAGGACAGGAGCTCTACCCACTTAGCCACCCAGCTGCCTCCACATTTCTTATTAATACAATTATTAGTTGTTTGACTTTTAAACAAATCATTTAAACTCTCTCAGTAGTAAAAATACAAAGTAAAACTCACATAAGTCTATTATTAGGTTCAACTGAAATTTAATCTAGAAAATCTATAAAATAATCCATAAGAATTATTATCAGTTCATGCTTCTTCCCTCTGTACTGGTCAAACCCCTCAGGAGTGGCTGAGAGGGAAAAGCTTTTTGGTTCATTTCCACATCATGGCATTCATGATAGATACTGATAACCATAGATTATGAAATGACATACAGAAATAATTAAGATTTCCAGAGGGAATAGATCAGCCTGGCTTGCTATTGTCTGTATTCCAGAGAATAGATACAGACTGGCTTTACCAATAGACATTTGGACTTCCTCCTAGAACAGAGGAGATCAGAGCATAGGAAAAGCCAAGGGTTTAGATAGCCCTGAGAATATACAATCCCCTTTTTGGACCTATAACGTCAAACGAGTAAGGCATTACCACCGTAGAAATACCTTCCACCTATCCCAACCAGCAACTTAGAACATTAGAGAGAGGCCCAAGGTATTGAGAGAAATTTGCTTAGAGACACACAGACTTGAACTCAGGCCTTCCTAACTCCAAGCTAAAATATTCCTCTCTTCCCATTTATTATGCTATCCGACCTCTAAATCCTTTAGGAGTTGAAAATCAATCAATCAACAAGCATTTATGAAGTACTTACCCTATGCCAGGTACTGTTTATAGCACTAAGAATCCAAATTTTAAAATGAAACCATTTTAAATTTTAAAATCCTACCCAAAATGTAACAATGTATTTAATTTTCTTTCTCAGGACTCTTTTGGAAGTTCCCTTTTAGTTGCTGAACTTTGAGGCAGAAATATTGTGTCCTTCATTGACCCCACTGAGCATGCAGAAGCATTCTGGTCCTTATAACATGTCATTCCAACATGGCACTTTCTTGGTGACTTCGATTGCTCATACAGAAGTTGTTTCTGGCCCTTCATTTTCTAAGAGAACCAATGACATCCCCCAGTGAAGGCTTGACTTCTGCATGAATTGGATTTAAGTGAAGCAGAGTTGCACAAAGTCAGCAGCCTCACTCTCTCTTCCAGAGTCATCCAAGTCCAGTGACTGCAAGACAAAAGTCAAAATGGCTGGTGATGCCTTGGGATGCAATGGATGACTTTGGTGTCTTCTATGTCTGACCAAACTCTAAGAGCTCCACAAAGCCTGCTTCAGCCTTCTTCCTGGCCACTGGAATGAATTGTTTTCATATGACCATTCCACTGGGGGAAGTCCTCATATGCTGGGAGTAGACGTTCCCCAAATTCACCACATCTGTTTACCCTCCACCTTGTTTAGTCCATCTGCCAGGATGTTTCACTAGCATGCTATAGTTTCTTGGAATCACAGGTGAGAGTTGATTGCTAGGTAGATATACCAAAGGTACATACAGAAATGCCTAAGGAATGTACTGAGGGGTTTTCAGATATTTCAGTTGTACATCCTCACATACTAAACTGAAAAATTAAAATTGGGACAAATTATTTGAATAAATAGAAGTTGGACCTTGTAATAATACATAATTAATATTTAGGGAATAGATGTCACTTCAATTTAGCATCAACTATTTGAGATTAGAGAAAGAGAATACAGTCCTAATACCTTCTTCCCCACATTTCTACATCTTTGGCTTTTCATTTAAAACCGCCCAATTTACTTGAAGAAATAGAACTGTATGCAACCTTTCTCCAGGGAAAGGAGAAGTGGCAGTTTGAAAACTCACAGGATATTTAGTAATCAGTGTCATTGGTTGTAAAAGGCTCTTTTGAGATGGAACCAGAGGGAAGTAATTAGTCCATGCTATTGCCTGTTAATGACCCAAGAATGCTGATTATAGGGATCCTTTTAAAAGTATACATCCCAAATGGGAATCCTCTGAGCTAAACCACATTCAAATGAAAGGGAAGTCCTGTTTTTTTAATCTCAGTTTGGAGATGGAGAGGACAGGCCAGTGATTTTTCACTGCATGCTTGGAATCCTCTTCCTCATTAAGACAATTAGGCCTTTTGAAACTTTTGAGGGTCATCATGCACATCATTGTAGGTTAGTTTGCTCCATCACATACAACCACTAGTTCCCATTCCCTTGTGTTTTCTTTCTGTTCTTTTAAAATTAGTTTTCTTGAGGTCTTTTGTTGTTTTTTATATCACCATACTTCTCCCAGTATCCCTCCTTCTCTTCATATCAGAGAGCCATCTCATGTAATAATATTATAAAGACAAAAAGAAAAAGAGGTGAAAAAATCACATTTTTCCATTGTGTTTTCCAAAAAGAAAAGAAGATATTTCCGGATTTGTTTCCATAACACATAATAGGAAGATGTCATTTTAATAACCCTTCATACCCATAATTTAGATTGCTTAGACATATGACTCGTGACCCCTATTTTGACTGCAGAATAGTTTTAACTACTTTTAGGATATCACAGCATTTTTTAATGCTCCTACAGAGTGCAACTAGGTGGCTTAGTGGATTGAGATCCAGACCTGGAGATGGGAACTCTCGGGTTCAAATGTGGCATTAGACATTTTCTAGCTGTTGGACCCTGGGCAAGTCACTTAAACTCATCACCTATTCTTACCTCTATTCTGCCTTGGAACCAGTATACAGTATTAATTCTAAGTCAGAAGGTAAGGATTTTTTTAAATGCTCCTAGAATAAAATTAACCTCTAAGTACTTAAATCCATATCATATTCTTTAGATCGTAAGTTCCTTGAGAGCAAGACCCGAGGTTTTTCTTTTATTTGTACTTATTTTCCCAGAGATCAGTCCAGTGCCTGGTATATAGTAGATATTTAATAAATGTTTAATGACAGGTTGACTTTTTTGGGGGGAGGGAAGAAAAACACAAAAGCTAAGCTAGTGACAATACATTATTACAAATGCAAAAATATTTAGAGTCATAAATTCATAGGATTACAAATTTAGTGGTAAAAATTCAGTGATCAAAACAACTTATGGGGAGTGGAGGATCAGGGAAGGGGTCATGTTTTAAGATCCTAGAGCTCTTATTTCAGCCTATGGAATTCCATGTGCAACAATAAAAGAAGTCCTGGAATATAAGACTGGAGTCCTCATTTTGAGTCTTTCAGTAATGAACTATATGATCTTAAATGCAGTATTTAGGTTCTCTAAGCCTCATATTTCTCATTTTTTTACATTAATGGTTTGAATTAGATCATCCCTAACACTCTTTCCAAGCTTTAATAGCCCACATTATACCTCTGCCCCAGACTCCAAGCCCTATTCCATGGCAGGAAGAATATAAGATAACTCAGCATCATGCCCACTTTGTTCATAGTATCACCAGCAGAGGTTGCTATCTGGCAAGGTTTGGAAGTGTACAGTGGAAAGCGAAAGCAAAATAGAGATGTTCAGTCATCTGCACTTGCCACCCTAGAAATGTGGAGTGGGGCATATTTTTCCAGACCACACCTTTCTCCTCCTACTGGTTGACCCTAGAGATAGGGCCTTTCTTGGTCTATGTCTCTATATCAGCCCTCACTCTAGAAACCAGAAACCTCTTCAATATATTTGCTACCCTATGCCCACTGAATCTAGTTCACCAATGATTCTATCAGTTTAGGTGTTCCTGGTCCTAAATGGAATGATTCATCCATAACTGCTTTTTAGGAGCTTATAAGAATTGTTAATAAAATCAAAATTATAAAATTATCTCTCAATCAATTCTGGCCCTAACTTCATAGAGAAAGAAAACACTAATCTAGGCAGACGTTTAAAATATTAACATTTTGCATTCTATGTATTCTAAGCCAGTCACTGGCATCCTTAACTGCCCTGTATATAATTAATGAATAGATTTGAGTTTGAGATCATTTATGAGTTGTCATAATTTGTAGAAGGTAAAAATTGAGAAATAGAAACTACCTAAAAACTTAGAAAAAAATCCTATGCAGAGTGCCTGCTGCTACAAGTAGGTGGAAAAGGGGTTAACCTTTTACTGTTCTTTCACTGATATAAAAGAACAACTGCCAACAGTAACATCAATCCATTACAGTCACTTCCATCAGATTTCTTTGTTCTAGAGAGCAGGAATGGAATCAAGCCTGTAACACTGAGATTCGTATAAAACACTTGTAAAAGCTACTCTTTTTTTCTTTCCACTTAACCACAAAAGTTATTACCGCTTCTACTCTTACTGTTGCTATTGCTAACCACTCTGACCTCAGCAGTAGTCAAGTGCCTCTTTACTTTACTAAAGTCCAGTTCAATAACTCCCATAATAGGGCAAATCTGTCTCTAGCTCAGAGCTCTTAGTAATCTCTCCTCCAAGGCAGATAATCTTGTTGTCTACCTGCTACTACAATTTCTAAGATTCATAACTGAGTTTCAAAATCTTTCCTTGCCTTCAGAAAAAGTATTCAATATTTGGTTATACTACTCTCACTATAAACTAGACCATTTCCAGTAACTGAGTCACTATTAGTTTATACACACTACCCAAACCTAAGTCTTTGTCTTGGATTCTTCCCTTCTACTCTAGTTCTTCCTTTCTTACCCCAAAATTTCTTCCCAGGGCTATGGTTTTCTTGTATCTTAATTCTAATCCATATGTATGAAGTCTAGATAACTTGTTCCCATTCTTCCCCGATGAAAATTGCTCATCTACATGTATTTCTACAAAGATCATTAGCAATATTTTTACCTGGACTGAGACAAAAAAGGAGGGAAGATGACCTAAAATGTGTTACTATAGGGAAGATGCTCACCCCAGAAGACACTGGTTTCCATGCTTTTGAAATTGTGACCACTGAGGGGAAGAAACACACCAACATCAAAGATATACAAAGAATTGAAACAGTTTTAGAAGAGTCATTCTCCAATAGATAAATGTTCAAAGGACACGAAGAGGAAATTCTCAAATAAAGAGATATAAACTATTAACAATTAGATTTTTTTAAAGCTCCAAGTTGCTCCTTTCATTTAACCTTATACTCTGGGGGAAAAGGGGATTATGTTCACAACTTGGTGTGAATCTTAAAAACTACTCAGACTATACCTTAGAAGATTTGGTTTAGCTATTCCCTTATTGTAACAATGGAGATATTTGGTCTAACAAGAATCGGGAATTTATTGGGAACTTTTAAAATTACTCCACCCTACTCAGACAGTGCCTTAGGGAAAGATAAACTTGTAAACTCCTGATTGAACAATGAAAGTCCCTAACTCATACCTTATAGTAAAACTAGAACCTTAAAGCTAGGTCTATTTTTAGATCTAATACAAAAAGGTGTTAAGTACCTGTAAAGGTTAAATTAATCACAAAAAGGTCAAGTAACTCACAAAAGGCAAGCTTAACAAAGAGGTGTGAAGTACTCAGAAGATA
Organism: Monodelphis domestica; assembly: GCF_027887165.1. NCBI lineage: Eukaryota > Metazoa > Chordata > Mammalia > Didelphimorphia > Didelphidae > Monodelphis > Monodelphis domestica. The sequence goes on along the minus strand of NC_077234.1, from coordinate 234,162,562 downwards.
TAATCTAACCAGAGAAGGTGAGAACCAAATAAGGTAAGAACTAAGAATGGGCAGTCCTGGAAAAAAAGCATCGACTGTGATTGGTAGATGTGAAAATTTAGAGGAGGTGGCATAAGAGAAATTTTCTTTAAAAGGAGAAGTCAGTTCAGGCAAAGGAGGGCAGAATTGAAGTCTGTTGAATTGAGTTTGAGTTCGGTGTGGAAGTTAGATTCTGAACTCAGTTCAGGAGATTACCAGTAGAGGACTGGAGCTTGCTTGGAGACAGTCTTATGGTGAGTTATAAGACTGACTCCTCTTTCCCTTAGGCTCAGGGAGGCCACTTTGGCCAAGGCCTTTAACTACTACTTGGCTCAGCCTGAGCCAGAGCAGTTTAGATTAATTCTCTCTCTCTCACCCTCTTTCTCTCTTTCTTTCTCTCTCTCTCTCCCTCCTTCCCTTAATTCCTTCATTTATACTAATTAAAATCTCCCATAAATACCCAGCTGACTTGAGTATTTTGATATTTGTGAGTTTCCCATGGTGACCACTTATTTAGATTTTAAATCAAAACACTAAAATCATCCTTTATATTGGTTCCTATAGAGAATAGTCTCAAGTTGTAAGTTCAAAATTCCCTCTCAGGCTCCAATCCTATGCACTCTGGCTTCTCAAGGTTTCCGGACTAGAGCACAACGTTCCACCTGCAATCCTTGTCCTAAGATAGCTGTGACTGAAACTCCTAGGTACAGTGATAATCACAAGGAACACCTGAAACTGAGAAGGACAAATAAAACATAACTGAAACAATTGCCCTAAGGCCTGTTTCTTGGAACTAGAGTAAAAGAGAAGGGAATCAGGTGAAGAAAGTCCTTTTTTTACCAGTTCCATTCATGGCACCTTCATGAGTGGAGTGTGATCTTCATCCTCTGTGCACAACAGAAAAGAAAGAGCAAGAAAGAGAGAGATTGCCCAGTCTGACCAGTTTCCACCACATAAAACATCAAAAGTGGCTACCCCACTCAAAGTGATAGGAGATGTAGAATGCCTCCATGTTTGGCAATCTGGACCTGCCCAGATAGACCTCCTTACTCATATATACTACTAAAGTTTAAAATTTGGGACACCACATGCATATATGTGTTTATGTGTGTATATGTGCACTTCATTAAAAAATAAAAAAGCAAATTGTACATAATAGAACTTCATAGTTATTTATACAAATCTATTTTCTTTGTTGCATATTGAAATATTTACCTTTGTTAATAATTGTTAAGTTCCCCATTAAAAAATGTTTAATTTGAAAAAAAATTTAAATAGCAGTGTTACTTCTTCTAGCAGTGGAGATAAGTAAGAAAAATTAAATCACCATTGGATAAAGCTGGTGATAAGCAGCATTTACCTCCAAAGACAAGAAAATGAACCTTGGAGAGGAAAGAAATGACTTAGAAAAGTACTCTCAGATTCCTTTAAATATCCCACTCAAAGGGGGCAGCTGGGTAGCTCAGTGGATTGAGAGTCAGACCTAGAGATGGGAGGTCCTAGATTCAAATCTGACCTCAGACACTTCCCAGCTGTGTGACCCTGGGCAAGTCACTTAACCCCCATTGCCTAGCCCTTACCACTGTTCTGCCTTGGAGCCAATACACAGTATTGACTCCAAGACGGAAGGTGAGGGTTTAAAAAAAAAATATCCCACTCAAAGACAAAGATCCAACTGCCCCAATCCTAGTCATGGTTCTAAATCTATTTTGTCCTTTACTGCTAGACCTCTTGATACTGCTCTTTGGACTGCCTGGTTGTCTTCCTTGGCACCTATTATTTACTACGTGACATTCATTATGCAAGGTCACTCTATCCTTCAGCAAGTCATTTAATCACTATAATTCATTGCTTTCTATAAAATTGGGATAGCCATACCTATAATACCGACTTCACAAGATTAATGTGAAGAAAGGACCCTGGAAATCCTAAAGTTTGTTACTGAGCCTATGTTGGAGCAATATGGTATTTTTTTTTTAAATGTGGCTACATCATGCTACAACAGATTTAAAAATTAAAAATTCTTCCAAACAACTCTGAGGTTTTGGTCAGCATAATTTAAAAAAAAACCGCTCATTATTTTTCAAAAAATTGATTGCATTGACCTGTTGCTTTAAAATTCTAGATAGGACTGAGGTTGATTGAAAAATCACTTAGATATTTATCATCAATAAGACTCATTTTCTATAGTTGTTGGTATTTCTCAACTGCTAACTTTGGGTAAACATACTTTTCCACTCTACTGAGCAAATTGTAATGCATATATTGTAATGCCTAATGAGGCTGAAATTTGGCTCTGCCTTATGGGTAAAGTGTAAATCTGCATAAAAATCTCTTCTATGAAAGAGGGAAAGTTGCTTGTGGCAATAGAATTTAGAAATAAAGGAGGGTTTGTTTGTTTGGTGGTAGTGTTTTGTTTTGTTGTTTTGACTATTGATTTCCTGGCTTTACTTTCAAATTCGATTGATTTTTTTTTTTTAGGCACACATTAAATTTAGATACAAGTTATTTTTGATGGCTTAATCAATATTTTGTTTTCATTACAGTCACAGCTCCCTTACTTGGCAATCTCAAATTATCTGAAAAATAATAAGAATGAAATTGTATACTGGGTACTATTCCATGCCCCCCAATCAGAGAGGGGGGGGAAGAGAGAGAGAGAGAGAGAGAGAGAGAGAGAGAGAGAGAGAGAGAGAGAGAGAGAGAGAGAGAGAGAGAGAGAGAAAGAGAACAGATCAATTCAAAACAAAGGAAAACTGGAGGAGCATGTCTCACTGGGGTAAGAAGAGAAAGGATTTCAGGCAGCATAGCTTCTGTGAGAACTGGCACAACTTAGAGGAACCCAATATCCTGCGATTCTGCCAGAGGCCACCAAGCTGCAAAAAGGGTAGGAGCCATCCTACATGATATAAAAGGCAGAGAAAGCAGAAAATTCTGCATTCCCACATGGCAGCAGAGTCCTGAGACCACAAGGGAGAAGAAAGGGGAATAAGATGAACTGCAGGAAACATTGCATTCCCACATAGCAGCAGAGTAAGATACCTGCCCAGCCCAAGTGACTTAGAAGGGATAGGAAACAGCAAATACCAAGCCAGCCCATGAAACAACAGGTCTGCCTCAACAGACACACCATGAGAAAAAAGGGCAGCCCAGCCAATCCCAAGTACCAGAGAAGAGAACTTTGCAAGCTTTGAAGCAGTGTGCCCTCTACCTGAGGAATAATGAAGAATTTCAACAGATAGATGAAATAATGGGGGGGGGGGGCACAAGGGGTGTAAAAATAATAAGTAAAAATTGATTATTATGATAAACTTATTTTATACTCTGCTTCTGCTTACAAAGTATCTTCAGTTTATATCAGTGAAGTGAAGTTCTTAAGTATACTTTTCTTCAGGGCCAGGCACTAGGATGCTAAGGTGATTCCTGTTATCAAACTATTTATTGAGAATATAAGGATAAAAAAGAGTTTCTAACTCTAAGGGATTCTAACTCCACCCAAATAAAAATCCCTAGTTCTGCAATGAACCACTTCTCCTCTTTCCACATGCTACACTGATCCTTCCTGATCTGACTAACCCAAATTTTCACTATTCTACAATAAACTAAGCACTATTATTCTTATACTTCTTAACTTTGTCTCCAAGTCATGAAAATAACAAAGGCTAGCTGGCTGAGCCTCAGCAAGAACCAAGTTAGGACTGGGAGCCTTAACAGACTCAGAGTCCAAACCAAAGAAAAGGTCTTTTTTGGCCTTCTCAGATATAAAATAATTTATGAAACAGCAATAGACAGTCATTAGTGTTTCCCAAGTTGGAAAAGGAAAATCACTTAACTCCTTCAGGTTTTTCCCTCCTTCCCTTCTACCTCAGACAGTAAGAAGAGAGAGAAAAGAAGATGTCACCTGCTCCCACCACTCTGAGAGAGAGTCACTGACATTCCCAGAGACCAACTGTCACAGAAAAACTGTTAAAACCTCCCACACACACTGTCAACATTTGAAATGTAACTCTGTCTTAGCTGTTTCAAACTCCAGTTCTTTCTCAAGACAGCTTCTCCACTTCTTATCTCCAAACTAATATAACAAGACTTAATTTCTAACATCATTCTTATAGGGGGGAATGACTAGAAAAATGAGCATTGAAAAAAAAAAAACCTTGGAAATTTACTTTAATGACAGGGAACACCAAAGTATGAACTCAGAAGAGGACAATGCCAAAAAAGAAACATGTGAAACCACAAAGAAAAGCATTAAAGGTTGTCAAGCCTCAAAAGAAACCCTATAAGTACTTGAAAATAAGTTTAAGAACCAAATAATAATAGAAATAGCAAAAAAAAAACTCAATAACTAGAGAGTGGGAGAATAGAATTCACTGAAGAAATCAACTACCTAAAAACTAGAATATGCCTAAAGAAAAGGGAGGCACAAAAATACATTGAAGAAAATTACTTCCTACAGAATAGAATGGACCTAATGGAAATGGAGAGGAAAGAAAATCAAAGAAGGCAACTCTTTAAAGAGTAAGATTGGGGCAGACTGGGGTTGGTGGGGGGGGGGCAGAGTCAAGATGGCAGCTTAGAGACAACAACAGCTCAGACTTCCATAAATTCTTCCTTGGGGATCAAAAACACAATGCTTCAAGGGGACTGAAAACCAAATCTAACAGTAGGACAGAGCTAGGGAACCCTCCTCCTGGACCCAAATTAAAAGGTATGCCCCCAAAAAAGCCTGAACTCTAGAACACATGGGTTTAAAGGGAAGAAAGAAGAAAGGTCCCAGGACTCCTCCCCCACTAACAACGCTGATTCTTCAGTGGTGGCTGGAATCTTTGGGCAGGCAAGGGTGCTAGTCTGGAGGGAGTACCTTGCTGGGAAAGTTGTGCTAGGCTCAGGGAGTAGAACACAGGCAGCATTGAGGCAACTGGAGGAAAAGTGAAGACGAGGCAGCCCAGTCTCAGCCAAGATGCTCCATCTTGCCCACTCCACCACCTTTCTGGAGGTTTTGACCTCATGGCACATCTAGCTTTGCAAATGAACTCCTCCACCCTAATTCAATCTCATCAATAGGGCAGATAAGAAGCCTTCAGAGGGCAGGGAAGCTCAAGCTCTAACACTTCTCCCCAACAGACTGATCTGAGAGCCTTGCTGACTAAGCTCCAAGGGCTAAAGTTGCAACAACTACAGACAACAACCTTGACAACAGAGCAGGAAGCCCAGCTCCTTTTCAGCTTCTGCTGTCAGCCTGGGAAGATCTGACTAACCTGATCAAACAGAGAAGAAGCCCTTTCAGGACAAAACAGCAAAACCCACAGATCCATCACATAATGAGAGGAACAAGACTACAAGCATCTACAGAGGGAAAAGAAAGGGAAAATATGAGTAAACAACAGAAAAAGAAAAAAGAAATTACAATCAACAGATTCTATCCAGCAAAGAGCAAATGAAACAGAGGAAGATAAACAGAGGAAGATAAAGGAACACCAAACAAAAACACAGAAACTCCAGCAAATTGAACACAGGCTTTGGGAGAACTTAAAATACAATTCAAAGCACAATTAAGAGAGGCTGAAGACAACTGGGAAAAGAACTTAAAAAGCAGAATAAATCATCTGGAAACAGAAAATGGAATCTTGAAAGCCAAAATTAATCAGCTTGAAAATGAGGCAAAGGAGATGAAAGATCAGAAGAAGGATGACCAAAGAGCCAGGGATGGAATACAGTCTTTAAAAACTAGAATTTAACAACTAGAAGCAAATGACTTTACAAGGCAGCAGGAAACTATAAAACAAAATCAAAAGAATGAAAAATTTGAGGAAAATATGAAACACCTCATCCACAAAATGGAAGATTTAGAAAATAGCTCCAGGAGAGACAACTTAAGAATTATTGATCTACTGGAAGATCATTACAACAGAAAAAGTCTGGACATCATTCTAGAGGAAATTACCCAAGAAAACTGCCCCAACATTCTAGTAGTATTAGTAGTAGTAGTAGTAGTCTCTCGGTAACTGAGGATGACTATTGTCTTTGTGTGTTTTTGTGCACAAAGACACTTGTGCATGAAGATTTAAGTGGAAAAGTCAATGCACAGAGACAGTCCCACTCTCTTGGTGTTGGAAGCCTGGGTCCAGTGACACAAAAAGTCGTTACATCTAGAGACTTCCTCAGCTGCATTGGATGACTGTGTTGTCTTTTGTGCTCCAACATGCCCTAAGCACTCCACAGTGCTTTGCTGCATTGCCATCTCAGCCATTGAACCTTCTTATTGGTTTCTTCCATCTGTTCAGCCGAAGCAGTCTTCACATGCTGGGTAAGCAAAGCCCTAGTTCACCAGTGGTCCACGACGACCCAATGGCTACCCTCACAAGGTTTAGCTGGCCTGTCGAAGTCATTGCCCGGGGTGTGGCCGCTGCTGCATGCTAGCAGCTACTGGGAGCCACAAGTGAGATCTGGGTGTCAGGTGAGGGTCAGAGGCTGGAGAGCTGCCCTAGGAGGGCACGACAAGCCCTCCATACCAGAGATACTACCCCTCCCTGAGCACCCCATACAGTGGAGATTGAAAGAATCCACAAATCACCTTAATCCCCAACTGACAACACCCAGAAATGTTATAGCCAAATTCAAGAACTACAGACAAAGGAAAAAAATATAACATGTTGCTAAGAAGAAGTCATTCAGATACCATGGAACTACAGTGAGGATAACACAGGATCTGGCTGCATCTAAACTGAAGGACCAAAAGTCATGGAATATGATATTCTGGAAAGCAAGGGAATTGGGTCTACAATCAAGAATTAACTACCCAGCAAAACTGACTATATTCTTGCAGGAAAAACTATGGTCATTTAATAAAATAGAAGACTTCCAAGCATTTGTAAAGAAAAGACCAGACTAAAACAGAAAAATCTGATGCCTGAACACAGAAATCAAAAGAATCACCAAAAGAAAATTAAGAAAGGGGAAAAAAAAAACCAAAAACACTTTTTAAGGGACCCAATAAGTTAAAATGATACAAGAAAAGAAGATATTGGTAACTCTTAAAAATTGTTATCACCTGAGTAGCTAGAAGAAGTATACTTAGAGGGAACAGTGACAAACTATATAGGATGAATTCCCAAGATATAAATATGTATATATATATATATATATACATATATAAATATTTGTATATGCATAAATATATATTAAAAAACTAGAGATAAAAAAGAGGTTAATACTAAGAAAAATGGGGGAAGAAACAAAAAGGGGTAAATTTATGTCATAAAGAAGCACATGGCAGGAGTGGGGGAGAACACCAATACACTGGAAGGGTAAAGACATTGGAAAGAGGAAATACTTAATTCTTGCTTGCATTGAAATTGACTCAAAGAGGAAAGAACAGTCAAATACATTGGGGCAGAAAATTGATTCGTTTCCTATAGAGAAGTAGAAGGGTAACAAATGGACTGGTGGGGAGGGAAGCAATACAAGGGAGGGAGGGGGGGGAGGTAGTTTAAAAAGACCATAAAGAAAATAAGAGGGGAATAAGAAGGGAGAGGGGTAGAAAGGGAAGTAAAATAAGGGTGGGAATTAGGGGGACTGATTAAAAACAATACTGGTGTAGAAGGAAATAATGAAAGAAGAAAGGGCAGGACTAGGAGTGGAAATCAAAATATTGGGTAATTACACAGCTGGTAATGAATTCACCCATAAAACATAAGCAAATAGCAGAGTAGATTAGAAACTAAAACCTTACCATATGTTCCCTACAAGAAACACACATTAGGAAGGTAGATGTGCATAGGATAAAGGTAAGCAGATGGAGCAAAATCTATTGGGCATCAACTGAGAAAAAGAAGACAGGAGTCTCAATCATGATATCTGACAAAGCCAAAGTAAAAATAGATCTACTTAAAAGAGATATGGAAGGTAATTATATCCTGATACAAGGCAGTATAGACAATGAGGAAATATCAGTACTCAGCATGTATGCAACAAATGGCATAGCAGCCAGATTTCTAAAGGAGAAACTAGTGGAGCTCAAGGATAAAATAGATAGACAAGCTATACTAGTGGGAGAACTGATCCTTCCTCTATCAAAACTAGATAAATCAAACCAAAAGATTAAGTAAGAGAAGTGAATGAAACCCTGGGAAAAAAATAATGTTTGTAGATATATGGAGAAAAATAAAAAGGGGCAAAAGGGAATACACCTTCTTTTCAGCAGTACATGGTACATTCACAAAGGTTGATTGACCATGTACTAGAGCATAAAAACATTGCAAATAAGTGCAAAAGAGCAGAAATAATAAATGTAAGCTTTTCAGATCACAATACAATGAAAATAATAATTAGTAAGTATACATGGAGAGGCAATTAAAAAAATTAATTGGAAATTAAATTATACAATTCTCCAAAATCAGTTAGTTAAAGAACAAATCATAGAAACAATTAATAATTTCATTGAAGAAAATTACAATGATGAGACATTCTTTCAAAATCTACAGGATGCAACCAAAGTAGTACTTAGAGGAAATTTTATATCCTTGAGTTCAAATATTAACAAATTAGGGAGGGCAGAGGTTAATGAATTGGGCATGCAAATTAAAAAAACTAGAAAGTGAACAAATTAAAAAGCCTCAGATGAAAATTAAATTAGACATCACAAAAATTAAAGGAAAAATTAATAAAATTGAAAGTCAAAGAACTATTGATTTAATAAATAAGACTAGAAGCTGGTACTTTGAAAAAAACAAATAAAATAGAAAAAGTACTGGTCAATCTAATTTTAAAAAGGAAAGAAGAAAACAAAATTTAAAATATCAAAGATGAAAAGGGAGACCTCACCTCTAATGAAGAGGAAATTAAGGCAATCATTAAAAACTTTTATGCCCAATTATTTGGCAATAAATATGGCAATCTATATGATAAGGATGAATATTCACAAAAATATAAATTGCCTAGATTAACAGAAGAAGAAATAGAATACCTAAATAACCCCATATCAGAAAAAGAAATTGAACAAACAATCAAAGAATTCCCTACGAAAAAATCCTGAGGACCAGATGGATTCACAAATGAATTCTATCAAACATTCAAAGAACAACTAATCCCAATATTATTCAAGCTAAAGAATAAGCAAAGAAGGAGTTTTACCAAATTCCTTTTATGACAGAAATATGGTACTCATTCCAAAGCCAGGCAGGTCAAAAACTGAAAAAGAAAACTATAGACCAATCTCCCTAATGAACATAGTTGCAAAAAAAAAAATCTTAAATAGAATAGTAGCAAAAAGACTTCAGCAAATGATCAAGAGGGTGATTCATTATTATCAGGTGGGATTTATGCCAGGGATGCAAGGATGGTTCAATATTAGGAAAATCATCCACATAATTGATCATATTAACAAGCAAACTGAAAAAAAAAACAAGCAAACAAAAAAAATCACATGATTATCTCAATAGATGCAGAAAAAGCCTTTGACAAAATACAACACCCATTCCTATTGAAAACATTAGAAAGTATAGGAATAGAAGGGCCTTTCCTAAAAATAATAAACAGTATATATCTAAAACCATCAGCCAAAATCATCTGCAATGGGGATAAGTGAGATGCCTTCCCAGTAAGATCAGGAGTAAAACAAGGATGCCCCGTATTACCTCTATTATTTAACATTGTAATAGAAACACTAGAAGTAGCAAATAGAGAAGAAAAGAAATTGAAGGAATTAAAATAGGCAATGAGGAGATCAAGCTATCACTCTTTGAGGATGATATGATGATTTACTTAAAGAGTCCTAGAGAATCAACCAAAAAGCTAGCGGAAATAATCAACAACTTTAGCAAAGTTGCAGGATACAAAATAAACCCACATAAATCATTAGCATTTCTATATATCTCCAACACATCTCAGCAGCAAGAATTAGAAAGAGAAATTCCATTTCAAATCACCCTAGACATGGCAGCTGGGTAGCTCAGTGGATTGAAATATTAATCTGTGACTGATGATGGGACTGGCAAACAATTAAAAAACAAATGAACACAGAGTTCTTTCTTTTACAATGGTATGATAGAGAAAACAAGACCAGTGAAGTCTAGTAGGATACCCTCCATTCCACAAACTGAATTCATCGAGCCTCCTTTTTTCTCTTCTGCATGTAGTCACAAATGCATATTTGCCAAGGCACAAGTGAAAATGAAGTTCCTAATAAAATCACAAGAACGTTTGAAGCCCCCCAAATTAAACATCAGAATGTTGAGGAGCAACTATATTCTGTTTGTCCATGGAAAGCAGAGCTAGAAATGATAAGAAGAAAGTATAGAAGTCAATTTAGATGTGTTACAAGGGATGGAGGAATGGGATAGGCATTTATAGAGGCATCTACTATATGCTAAGTGTTTTGCAAATATTATCTTATTTGATACTCATAACAATCCTGCAAAATAGGTGCTGTTGTTATCCCATTTTACAATTGATGTAACTAAGGAAAATAGACAAGTGATGTGTCCAGAGTCACACAACTAGGAAGAGTCTGAGACAAGATTTGAACTTGGGTCTTGCTGACTCTAGGCTCAGCACTCTATTCAATATAATCGAAAAAATTCCTAAGAACTGACACAGTACAAAATTATATTGCACAGCCTTGGGAGATACACTTTCCCTTCACTCAAATTTTTCTAAGAGTCTTGGAAGCTATTTTTCTATATGTCATAGAAGAAAGTCTTGATAGAAGAGAGGTTGAATTATGTTACCACTGAGGTCACGTTCAATGGTAACTGTAAGTCAGACTATGTCACATCTTAAAAGCCAAAATAAGGAGTCTGGGTTTCATCCTGTAGGTATTGTTGACTTACTTACACAAAAACTTGGTTAAGCTTTTTTGCCAAGGTTATGAAATAATGATATAAAATAAAATATTTAATAAATAGTAATAAAATAAATAAATGTATGCAGAGTAAATACAATGTATTTTGAGCAAAAGAGATTTTGGTGGTCAGGGGATCTGTAAGGGCCTCCTGTAGGAAGTAGCATCTGAACTGTGCTTTGAAAAAATTCCAAGAAACAAAAGTGAAGAGAAAGAGCTTTCCAGGTATAAAAACTATATTGGGAAACTTGTTTCAGGATTACCAGCTGGGTTGGAAATATGGGAAAGAGAGGAATCATTGGGACCAGTTAAGAAGCTATTACAATATTACTAGAGCCAATAAATGCCTAAACTGTGGTGGTAACAATGAGAGTAGAAAGAAGGAGTAGATAAGCTATATGATAGGCATTGGATATGGGGTGAAGGAGAGGCGGTGGTGAGAGAGAAAGGTGTCAAAGAAAACTGACATTAAGAACTGCATTCCAAGGAGAATGGATGAACAGAAATACAGAAACTGAAAAGAGAGGCAGATTTTGAGTGGGAGCAATGATGTAGGTTTAAGGTCAGAGAAAGGGTTTATCCACTTTTACTCTGTCCTCTTTAAGAAGAAAGTCACAGAATTTGCAGTGGCCACTATAAGAGGCCTAGGATAAAAGAGAGACAGTTAGAGAATTCTGGGGCTGTCTCTTGGACTTCCTCTCAAGAGCAGGTGGCTGGGTCTGTTCTCCGACCTTAACCTTACTGTTAATTAAAACTAAATAAATCCTTATCACAACAGAATCTGGGACCTCCCATCTCTTGGTCTGGCTCTCAAACCACTGAGCCACCCGGCTGCCCCCTCTACATATTTTAAAGATGAAAAAAATGAGTTCCTGAGAGATTAAGTGACTTGTCCAAAGACGTGTGGGTGGAGGATGGCTAGAATTCAAACCTAGGTCCTCTAAATTTAAATGCAGTAAACTTCTCACCCCACTGCAAGTTTATATCTACAGGACAGCTAGGAGGGATAATTTAAACAAGGCAAAAGTGGATAAATTGAAAGTTCAATTCAAAGCCCAATAGATAGACCCTTTAGGGACACTCACACCAACGGTAAAAAAGATAAGAAATCAAGGGAACCGATACAGCTACGTCCTGTAAGTCGGGCAGAAAATATATCACAAATATTCTTTCTCCATAGCGTCATACATTATTGAACTCAAAAGGTACATTTTAGAGTGAAGTGAAAGTAGTGGTATCACTAGAGTTTCAAAAAGTCATTTAAAATACTTCTAATTCTGCTAAACATAAACATTTAAGTCGAATAGAAGGTCCATATTCAATGAATAAACATCTATAATGTTTATTATCTACATTATATATTGCAATCTATAATGGCAAAATAAATTATCAGTGTATGGATGAGCTCTTACTAATATATGCCATAATAAACATATTCGTTAGCATCGTTTATAAGTATGAAGAGATAATTTTTTTCCTTTTGACCTTATCCAAAAGCATCTCTTTATCAATAGCTGAGTGCAGTTGTGCCCTCCACTGGGCAAAAATTTTATGAGCTCTGTGCATGAAGATATGGACAGGCTGAACTTAGTAGTAATAAAAATTATTGTAGCACAAATTTCATTATGTCATCTATGAAGAGTTTTAGCAATTTTTCAGTGATCTTTTCTACAGTCCTACTAGTTTAATACTCTACTTTCAACTTTACCATTCAGTAATCTCACCTTTAGAAAATACAAGGCAATATTTAGGCATCAACGTGATAGTATACAATCAATTACAAGCATTTATTAAGTATTTGCTGAAGTGACAGGCATCGTTCTAGGTACCAAGGAGAAAAAGACACCAATTAAACAAGTCCTGGCCTCAAGGAGCTTATTAGTGTGAACATCTCGCATGCAGACAAGTAGATAGAAATGCATGCAGAGCAAATAGAAGGTATTTGGGGTAGAGATGTTGGTAGGTGAGGGTATCAGAAAGTGTCTCCTCTAGGAGGTGGCATGTGACCTGTGAGTCCAAGAAATGAAGATGAAAAGGAAGTAAGCACAGCTTGTGTAAAGACAGAGACATGATGTAAAAAGATGCATCTCCTGCTGTTGCCCAAGCTATTCCTGTTATATAAAGTAATGGACATTTATCTACTGAGATTTTACAATAAAATTATTTTTTAAAATATGCAACTACAGACTTCAATCTTTGTAGTTGTGTAAATAATCTCTAGATTGTGACAAGGGACACATCTATGGCCGTGGGCATCTTTATCACCCTTATCCTTAAGCCATCTTCTTCATAACCCTCTTAGATGCACGCAACTCCCCTGTCATCCCCAGGATAAATTCCAGAGAGTATATTATATTGTTAAGCCTTAAAATATACTGATATTTGTAGGTTCTATGTTTTAAATATCCCTCAGTCCAAGATTATCCATGAATTGTGAGTACCATTTATTTTATTATTAACTGATGGATTACCAAAGCAAATAGTTGTTTAAAAAATAAACAAAAACATTATTTCTTGTGCCCAAGTGAAATAAGAAACAAGGGAAATCTCAGCATATGGCAATGTCTGGCTATTGCCACCAGAGGGCAACAAAGCACAAGAGAAGAGCCCAGCTATGCTCTTGCTTACTGAAAAGTTCACCATCCAAGTTTCATTGGGTCGTTGTTAAGCAATGTGCCCAGAGCTATCCTTACTTAGGAAAGTGGGGCAAGCCAATTAAAAATGGCACATAGTTATTGGAGGGGAAAACTTATCATCAATATGTTTATGCCAATGAAATCAGGCTTCCACAGACATACACACCCAGATCATTACATGGGGGTAACCCAAAGGTTCTCAAATGTGGAAATGTGGAAAATGTGGCAAATGTGGAAAAACTTCAATTACAGACTCATTCATAGACAAATGTCAAGTGTCTGAGGTCATGTTTGAACTCAGGTCTTCCAGACTCCAAGCCCCAAGCTTTATCTACGGAATTACTTAGTTGCCTTGAAAGAAACAATGAATACGAATACAGAGAAGCATGAAAAGACAGACATCAACTGATACAAAAAGAAGTAAGCAGAGCAAAAAAACAAGCAAAAACAATACAATAGCCAACATAAAATACTCAGAAATTAATGTTGCAAAATTACAAAGAATAATCTTGGTCCCAAAGAAGAAATATGAAATGATACTTCAACACATTCCTCTGCAGAAGTAAAGGGGTCTACAGGTATGGAACATTGTATTAAATGTCCTTTTTTTTTTTCAATTAATTGACCAGCTGAAGTATATATGTAGGTTTGATTGTACATACATAAAAACATTAATGCTTCTTTTTCTTTTGGAAAAAACTGTTAGAAGAGATGGCTTAAGGAAGGGAAAGGAGAATTTAGGTAATGTGAAAACAAAAGACATCAACAACAATTTTTTTTAATTATCTCTGGCAAGTGACTGACTCAGTGCATTTGGCATTTGTCTAGATATTCAATTCTAAAAGTTCTTTGGGGAACTGGAGAGACTTAAGTGTTATCTTTTTTTTAATTTTTTTGCCTCTATATGTTTTATTATTAATTGGTTCTGAAATAAAAATCCTTCCTAGATATATGAGAGACTGCCCACCTAGGGACATCTTCAGGGCCAGTAAAGCACAAAACCCCAAGGGTTTTGTTTTTTTTTATAATAGGAATTTATTTTTTATTATATATATACATATATAAATTAAAAAATTTATTTTTTGTAATAGGAATAAAGTGGAAATGATGAGTCAGTTCCTAAAACTATAGATTTAATCTCTACCCACCCTTTAAGTGTTCTCTTTCAAGGGTCTCCATCAGAATCTTGCACTAAAGAGTCTCCATAAATTGTCTCACATGACACCATTCTTAATTGTGTCCTAAATGTCCAAAGAATCTCAAGTAGGCCATTCAATATGGTATTTCTTTTCAAATTTTTAAATTATATACTTAGTAACAGCTACTACCAATAGCAAAAGACATTTAAGTAAAAAATACATTAAAAATTGTGTTAAACCATAAACTATACATTATTTACAATTTGTTTAAAAATCTATAAATTATATATATGTGTGTTAGTATAAACATTTTCTGCTTTTGCGTTCCCTTTGGATTTGTTTTATTTTGATATTTTTTTCTCTTGATTTTGTGACTATTTTTTAAAATATTATTATAGTTTATATTATTCTTCATCTCTTCATATATTTCCCTTATTTTCATTATATTTCCAATATTTGTGATTTCTAATAACATAATATAATCCATTATATTCCAATATCACAAATTATCCAGCCATTTCCCTCACTCATTGAATTTGTGTTATTTCCATTTATTTTATCATTACAAACAAAGCTTCCATTAATATTTTCATACATACACAGCTTTTTACCTTCTCAACAATGCCCTTAGGAACTAATCCTAGTAATGGGATCCCTAGGTCAATGAGCATAAACAGTTTTATAGCTCTTAATGTATATTTCCATCTTGTTTTCTAAAAAACAATTCATAGAGTTAGACCTTTTTCTCCATGTTCCTATCAGCATTTAATTTGATCAACTTAACTCATCTGGTTTTCATTTCATATACATTAGCAGAACCATATTTAGCTAGATTGGACTTCAGGTAGCAGAGACAATCTGTTGCCAGTACTATACTCCTTACAAAACCAAGTCTTTCTAGCTTGGTCATACCGAATTGAAATTTTGTTCCAATGCCAGAACCCCTTAGGAGTATAGGATTAACTCCATAGTATGATGAATGTTAAAGTAAGACTTTTGCAGAACATTTATACTCTCTAAGCCATTATTGTCTCACAACTACATTTGGAATATGTGTATACTCTGGCGTAAATCTATTGCTAGCCTTCATGAAGGTGTGTACAGGTTTTTCAGATATCTATCATATTTAACTTATCTAGGGTTCTAGTCATCTCCTTAACTTCTTTCTTATTTATTTTTTGGTTAGATTTATCTAGTTCTGAGAGGGAAAAATTGATGTCCACTATAATTATTTTGTTATCTATTTCTATCTGTAACTCATTTAATTTTTCTTTTAAAAAATCTGAATGCTATAAAACTTGGTGCATACAAGTCCAATATTGATAATGGTTCATTATCCACAGTACCCCTCCAACATAATATATTGACCCTATTTATCTCTTCCAGTTTTATCCATTTTAGCCCTAATTCTGTTAGAGATCATGATTATTATCCCTGCCTTCTCTGGATCTGCTGCAACACAGCAGATTCTGCTTTAGCTCCTCACCTTCCCTCTATGTGTTTCTCTCATTTTCAGTGTGTTTCTTATAAACAAAACATCACCAGATCTTGGTTTTTAATTTTTCTGGTATTGATTTTTTTTCTTTTTGATGACTTCATCCCATTTACACTCAATGTCATAATTACTAGCTACGCATTTACATCTGCTCCATTTCTTTTCACTGTTTGTCCCCCTCTTCCTTTCATTCCACCATATGCCTCTTCATATGCCCAATTTCCTCTGACCAATACATTTCCAATTCATACCCCTTGCCATAGGTCTTCCCTTATCCTCTCCCCTGGCCCTCCTAGTTTGAAATTGGCCTACTTTTCCAAAGGTCCCTCCCCTTTCTCCTTTTCTCCTATTTCTCTGTACATCAAGAAAATGTTTACCCTTCTAATTGTGCACATCCAACATACTTATTAAACAATCCCACATTTCTCTTTGCTAAGGATCTAGGTGATTGTTATTGGTAGGCCTTGAGGCTACACTCACCATCAAATATGAAATTATTCAAATTAAACAAACAAGTAGTATGTTCCAAGTTTTCATAGTTTACTGCTTTTCTAGTACTTATAATGGCTTATCTCAACCCAAATTTTACCCTATATCAGATCACTTTGGGAACACTGAAAGCTTGAAGGTCTCCAGTCCCTCCCTGAAATTCTCTAATAACACAATACTCAATATTTCCCCAAAAAGCAGCAAAAAGACCAGTCCAGACCTTCCTCCTAGGAGTGTGGGTGAGGCCAGTCCTAAAATGAAATCCAAATTTAGCAAATAAGTTGGAAAGATGGACAAGCAAAAAAAGAACTACAACAGAATGAACTATTATGGTGGCAGAGATGCCAAAGGCACAAATGTAAAAGAAAATGATTTAAAAAATATCTACAAGCAATACCTCAGAGAAAGACAGAGCTTGGGCACTAACTCAACTAGAATTCTTGGAAAAAATAAAGAATTTAAAAGGGAATTTTTAATGGAATAGAGGCTTTTTAGGAAAAAATAGAAAAGAAATAAGAATTATGGATGAATAATTGGAAATGAAATTAATAGTTTGGCCTAAGAGGTACAAAACTTTGCTCAAGCAACAAACTCTCTGGAAATTAGAATGGACCAAAATAGAAGCCAATGACTCAATAAGGCAATAAGAAATATTAAAATAAAGTCAAAAGACTGGGAAAAATAGGAGAAAATATAAGGTATCTTGTAGAAAAACAAAAGACCTAGGAAAAAAGATTAAGGCAAAAAAAATTAAGAAAAATTATACTATCTGAATGCTATGATGAAAAAAGAGCCTAGACATCATATTTCAAGAAAATCACCTGAATATCTTTGAGCTAGATGTCAAAGTGGAAATAAAAAGAATCTACCAGCCCCCTCCTGAAACTCCAAAATGAAAACTCCCAGGAACATTATAGCCAAAATTGGGAGCTTCTAGGTCAAAGAAAAAATACTGCTTGCAACCAGCAAGAAATAATTCAAGTACCAAAGACCTACAGTCAGAATCACACATGATTTAGCAATTACCCTTACAAAAAGTAGAGAACTTAAAATAGTATCTTCCAGAAGACAAAGGATCCAGGTTTACAGTTAAGAATAACATCCAGAAAAACTAAGCATAATACTATAGAGAAAATAAAATGGACCTTCAATGAAATAGGGGATTTCTAAGCATTCCTGATGGAAAGACTATGCCTGTGTAGAAACTTGCAAGTTCAAACACAAATGTTAAGAGAAACATAAAAGAAAAACAAATAAATAATGATAAATAGCTAAATAAGAATAAATTGCTAATATTTTAATATGGAAAGATGATATATATGTCCCTTCTTACCCTTATTATTATCAGGAGTCATAGAAAAAGGCTAGTTTAAATGGAAAACATCAGAGTGGTTCTGTTATGTCTTGAAATTCTCAGGAAAAGAAAGGAGTGAAGTGTAATACATGGTAGGAGGAGAGCAGATAAGGGAAAAGATGTTTAAAGAAATTCAGATCACATAATCAGGGTGCACAAGGAAACAAGAAAGAGAGGAAACTGGGCTGGTATTTGAATTTTATTCTCATCTGAATTGGACAAAAGGAGAAAGAATATTCATACACAGGCACAGAAATACATATCCCTCAATAGAGCAATGTTGGGAGAGGGGAAGGAGAGGGAAGGAATTAGAAGGAAAGTAGATTAAGGTATAGATTAGTTCTAAATAAAACAAACTAAGAATGCACAAAAGAATTTAAAATTCTTTTTAAGGTAGCCAAAAATGGGAATCTGAGCAATTGTCCTTGTATGAGGAATAGAGGACTAGGTTATTGTATATAAATGAGATAGAATACTATTACAATAAGCTATTATCCATATAATAATCAATCAAAATGGCAGAGTACTAATGATGAGTTACCCATCATCTTGATAGAATAATGAAATAAATACACAGAATGCATAATGAGAGAAATATTTCTAGACATTGCCAATGTGGAAAACTCTTTTGAGTGACTATTTAAAAAAGAAATAAAATCAATCCCTCAGTAGCCAAACGAACCCTGTAGATGTAATACTGAGGCCCAGGGGATGCCTCTATCCCACCAGTGACTATTCTCAAGTATTACCCTTCCTTCCCGCCCCCCTTCCCATTGCTATAGTTTCATGCCTCTTCAGTCTCCTTCCAAAGTCAAGGTCAGGAACTTGGGGATTAGCAATCTGTCCAGCAAATCCAATCCCTTCTCCCAAGTCTCTCTGATCCTTGTGGGTATGGCTAAAGTCAAAGCTGTATTCAGTTCAGTACTTTTGAACATGAAAGGAAGGAGTCCTTTGACTTTATACTGGGTAGAAAGACTACTTCAGAAGCTGTCAGAAAAATGTTTCAGAATCTTTGAAGAAAATGAGACATTTGGCATAAGGATCAAAGATATATGTGGACACCTACCAATGCTCTAGTAGGAGCTGGCCATCTTTTTGTTGTGTGGTCCAGGAAGCATTTTATATAGTTCAACTTTATTTTAAAATATAAAAAGCCACTCTTAGGCTTGAGCTAAGAATGCTGAATTTTTAAACAAAGTTTCATTGTTTTTAAAAATGCAAAACCCATTCTTAGCTCCTAAGCTTTTATGAAAACAAGCAGTGGACCAGACCACATCAAGGTTAGTTTGCTAACCTCTACTTTAATGTATAAGGCAGTCTAAATGGGATACGCTGATACTGACCCTGAAGATATTTAGGGTCATATTGGAGAGAGAGCAAAAAGTAAAAAGCTCCTAGGTGACTCTAATTCTAACATGACCCAAATATGGTTACTGAGGCCAAATCTAAGGCTATCTTGAGTCACCCATACTCCCCAGCAGGAACTCAAGTCAAATCTTCTAGTAGATGGAACAGTGGGCTAAGTTGCTACTCCCAGAAGGGATAAGGGACTTGGCATTAAGAGATCCCAAGAGAGACCCAGCAGAGGATAGCCAAAGCAGCCAAGCCACAGGTTGTTATGATTCTAGTCCAGAAGCATCCATGATTGCTGGAGAGGAATGTGCAGTTAATGTTCCAGAAGCTGAGTTCTAAGACAATGCCATTGGGAAATGGCACTGGGGGAGATGTGAAAACTTTGCCAAATTCTGAAGAAAGTAAAGGAGGTCCCACCACAAATTTTTCCTGATTCCTTTCCACATGGAAAAGATCTCATAGAGCAATGACTGTGAGGACTAACAAGATCAAGTATACTGATGAACTGGACAATGGATCTGAAGTAACACTAGCTGTTTTATGAAGCATAATTGTAACAGGTATCTGTATAACCATTGTAGAGTCTGGACCTTTGTGGATGGACTGAGTAGAAAGGACTAATAATATCTGAGGTATATGAGAGAGTCTGGTGTCATCTTGTAAAACAATGATCATTGACAAGAATGGTTCTGGATGGTCCAAACCCAGTGCACTTGATCATTCCACTTTATTTCAGTTTAACAAGCACTTATCAAGTGACTTCTGTATAAATGGAGATTTTTGAGCCTTTGGAATTCATCCCCCAGAAGTCCCTTAGTATTTCCCAAAATTCCCTGTAATCTCTCCTGCATCTCTACGTTGATGAGATCACATTATTGGTATTTAAGTGGATGTATGCTCCTCCCACTCTCTCTTGGACCTGCGACCAGGCTGAAGTCAGGCAGTTCTTTTGTTTTAGTTATTATTAACCACAACTTTATAAAATATAATATTTAGTTATTGATTATTAATTTTAAAACCCACGCTTCTATGTGCTAGATATTACACAAGATTCTAGAAATACAAAAAGAAAGATGAATGTTTGTTTGGGGCATGTGACTAGCAATGTTACTAATTAGTCACTTTCTGCAAACCTCTTCAAACCTTCAATACACAAAAAAAAAAAGGAACTGTGAATCAGGTATAGATTATTTACAGCTAAACCCACAGGAAAGGAAGGCAGAAGTGCCAGAGAAGATTAAAATAAACAGAAGCCTTGAGAATTAAAACCAGTGAGCTTTAAAAAGTAGGGAACTCACCCAGCTCCTCTCCTACACCTGCTTCCATGAATCTACCACAGAAAACAAAAAGAAACTCAAAGGCTTCTGCATGGAGTTTAATCCTAGATCATGAAGCTGTGGCAGAAGTTGCCCCAACTCCATTAGAAGCAGTAGATACTGATTCTCCCTGGTTATGTCAAGGGAAAGAGAATGGAAACAGAATATGGCTATGGAAAGCAAAATCAGGCTTGATGAAAAAGGTGTCCAAAAACCCAATCAAAGCCAATAGTGTCCCCAAGGGTTATGAATGATCCCCAAAGCCTTCAATGAGAGGAGAATTAGGCAGCCTTCCAGTCCAGGTTTAGAACTCTGCCTGTCAAAAAAAAATAGGGAAGGACCAGAATGTGAAAAATCAGTCAATATAAGATAAAAGCTAAAATCTCAAATACATAGAGGAAAATCTTTCATAAATCTTTCATAAAAACAACACACGAATAGACAAATAACTCAAAGCTTGAAGAACATATATCATAATATGATGGAAAGTGAAAAATAATTCCCCACAAAAAGCAATTCTATGAGAACCTGCAATGATAAGAAATTCCAGAATATTTCCAAAGAGAAATAAATTACATAAAAGAAAAATTAAGAATGAATCTAACATTCGTGAAAATTACCTCTCAGTGAATTTGATCAGTAAGGTTAGTTGCTTTCTTCAGACTTCTTTAACCCTTCAAACATGCAAAAACAGAAAAGGAATCATGCTCTGATGCAAAGTTTATTATCCTGGGGTCTTTGAACTTGTGGGGTTTTTTATCTTTTTATCTTATTTCAATATGGGTTTTTTTTTTACCTTATTTCAATGTGATTAATTTCTTTTGTAATTCTATTATTTTACTTTTTGTTTAAAACTACTGTTCTGAGAATGGCTACAGAGGCTTCTTGAGTCTGCCAAAGTGACCAACAGCACAAAAAAAAGTTGGGGCACGAAGAAACACAGATGTGGAAATAAGGAGGGCGAGTATTCCATAGCACTTTAATACCTAGAGGTCTCACTCAACAGCTCTGCTCTATCTGTCACTGGCAGTAAATGTAAGAAGATGCATAGACTTGTGTCTGTAGTGGGACACTTACCTCTACCCAAGCACTCATATATCTCTTGCTTGTAAGAAGCAGCCAACACTAAAAGCACAGTCCTGTGAACTAAAGGAGGATAGAAAAGGGAAGAATCAAGAAAACTGACAACATCACACCTAGGGGACCTGGCCACAGGGTAACAATCCCCACCAAGTAATGTGATTCTGCCACAGTGCCACCCTTCATCGCCCCAATCAGAGGACTTGCTTATTCTTCCCTGTTCATCAAAAGGAAGTAGAAAAGTGAAAGGAGGAACTGAATAGGGCTCTATCATAGGCGTAGGACTGGATTGCCAAGGGAGTTGAAACGCAGTTTAGGCCAGTGGTGTGTCCTTATAGGCTACACAGACACTCCAGCCCCCAGCCTTCCTGAACAACTTCTCCAAACAAACACATACACACATATTATTCCCCAGAAGTACAGATAAGGTTTCACAACAAATCACATGAACAAAAGGAGGATAATGAGGGGAACAATTGGGAAGGGTCCGAGGCTGATAGAAAGGGAATTAATAAACCCAGGTAGGTTCCAGTTTCCAATCCCTGGCCAATGACTCCAATATTTCCAATGAGGAAGAGGATGAACAACATTAAAGGCCAGCCTATGTAAGAGAGGAATAAATGTGCAAGGCAAAAATCAGGTGCAGAGAGAGAGAGCAGGGGAGGTGCAAGAAGAAAAAACTCAATATTCCAGTCAGAGAGAACAGAAGCTGGGAGAACTTCAACTGCTCTTTCACTTCTTCAGCTGGGAGCCTGAGAAGCAGATCTCCTAAGGTTTGGTCTCTCTGGAGATCAATTGCTTCCCTGTGAACCCCTGAATCTCTCTCAATCAACTCTCAACAACAGCTCAGAGACATCAATTAATATTGTGGATTGGGACTTGGAAAAGCCATCCTCTGAGACCCCCTTTTCAAGGATCTCTATTTTCCATCTCTCTCTCTCTAATTTGTTCCTGAAATCCATTACTCAAGCTAATTAGCTCAGGAGTGGGGGCCAAACCAGCAGCTGGCAAGAGGAGGGGTCAAGGTCTAGAGCCTGAACTCCGAGATCTTGGGGAGGGGGTCAGTCTGCCAGTCAATAGGGCTTCCTGATCACCCACTTTCCTTACCTGATACCCTTACCTCTCCCTTCCCTGTGTGAACTCAAAGTTCTACTACTTAGAATCAGGTCTGACTAGTTTCTGAGACTAGGAAAGGGGGCTGAAGATTTGGGGAGAGCCATACCTCTCCCCAAAAGAGAGGGTTAACTCAGGATTCCAGGGCTTCAAACAACCAGACCCAAGGCCCAATTATCTCTCCTGGGTTGGGAAGTGATTCGAGGTTTGGGGGGGAAGGAAGTGGCGATTGATGTACCTGAAGTATCCAGAGGCAAAAGAGTCCATCTTGCCTCTCAACAATAGCTGGGACCAAAAAGGGGAGGCAGAGTGTCATCAAAGCTTTTCCCTCTAGTTCTTAACCTCCACCTCCCAGAACCATTCTCTGTGGAGACATACTCCTTCCCTCAGGGAGACAAGAGTAAGTTACCTTCCCCAAACGGAAGAGAGGGGAAGGTCAGTCTTCCCCCTCTCCATTCTCTCAACTCTTTCTCTCTCCCTCTCCATTTCCCCTGTGTGTGTGTTCCCTTCCTGGTCATTTATTACACCTGCAGGCAAAGGTGGAGAGCACAAAATTGTAAAGTTTTTGTAAAGAAGTAAATGTAGCTAAAATAGGAAGAACTATAGTTAACTGGGAGAAGTTTTTATGGCATGTTTCTCTGATAAAGTTTTATGTGTATGTGAAACATAGGTATAACTTTGCATATCTAAAAACTTATTTATATAGCTACATACACATACATACACATAAAGAATTTATTAAGGTAGAACAAGAGCTATTTCCCAATTTGCAGATTGGAAAATGACATGCATCGACAGCCCTCAAAAGAAAAATTCAACAGCTATATGAAAAAAAGGCTCCAAATCACTAATAATTATAAAAATGCGTATTCAGACAACTCTGCGATTTCATTCCACATCCATCAGATTGGAAAAAAATGACTTCTCTAAAAAGAAAATTACAGTTGTTGGAGTGGTTGTGGGAAGACAGGAATACTAATGCACTGGTTATAGAGCTGTGAATGGTTTAGCCTTTTTGGAAAGCAATTTGGAACTATACCCTAAAAAGTCTCTAAAATGTGCATATCATTACATTCAGCAATACAACTGCTGTCCTCTATTCCCAAAGAGGGGGAAGAACAAAGGGACAAAGACATATTTATAAGAATATTTATAGTAGCTCTGTTTGTTGTACCAAGGAATTGGAATCAAAGTACATACCCATCAATTAGGGAATGGCTAAACAAATTAGTGTATAGAAGTCATGGAATATTGTTGCACCATATGAAGTGACAAAGACATAGATTCAGAGAAAGCTGGTAAGACTTTTTTAACTCAAAGTAAACTGAAAACTTAATTCTTTTCTCAAAGTAAACTGAAAAGAGCCAGGAGAAATAGTTATACAATGGCAACAACATTACAAAGAAAAAAAATACTTAAAAAATTTGATTAATAAAATGACCAACCATGGTACCAGAGAATTGATGATAAAGCATGTTACCCACCTTCTGACTGAAAAATGAGTGTCTCAATGTACAGAATGAGAACATACATTTTCTAAAATAACCAAAGAATGGATTTGTTTTGCTTGAATAGGAGAGTTGTTATTCAGGTTTTGCCTATTTTTTTTTCACAAAAAAAAAGTTTTAGGCAATGGAGAGGAGAATTAACAAATAATAGTGTCCAAAAAGAAGAAGAAAAGAAAGAAAATAAGATGATTGAAGCATTTTTAAATGCCCAGAAGCAAACAGAAGGAAATTCATAAGAAAATACAGACAAGCCTGACAGGTTTATAAGTAATATATTGAATTTATTATGTAAAGCAAGCTGCACATAAAAGAGATTCACAGTTTCATGTATAATCCTCATTATCTACTCTAATTTGTACATGGAAATGCTCATTTTATTTGGTGTTTGGTAAGTTCAGAATTTTTTTTAAGAAAAAAGAATTTTAGGGAACCTGGAAATGGAAATGAATGGAAAATTGCTTCTAGAAAAACTCAGACTTCAAATTATAAGGCATATGAAAGTTAAATGTAGTTATTCCAATGAAAAACAACACAATTTTCAAGCAGCCAAAGACAAGAAATTTCCAATATAAAGTCAAATCAACAGGCATTTATTAAGTCCCCACTATGAGTCAAGCACTCTTCTAAGTACTAGATATTTTTTAAGACAAGGAAAATAAAAAGAATTTTAATGGTATTATCCCAGTCACAGAAGGGAAGGGAATACAATATTATGAGCAGAAAAGGAGATCAAACTCCAAGCCAAAATGACATGCTCTGAAAACATGCTCAATAAAATAAAAGCATGAAGCATTCCTACTGAAAAAGAAAAAACACTTTGAACAGAATATTTAACTCATAAATACCCAATTTAAGCAGAATTATAAATAGAATTATCAAAAAAGAAAAAGAAATAAAATCAGCTTTCTCATATGTCAAGGTTATTATTGTAAAAAAGAAAGACTGATATAATGAATAAAAGAACAAAGAGAGGCAATCATTAAGGGATCAAAAGAAGTTAGAGAATTAAACAGAATTTAAGGAATCAGCAGAAATAAAAGTAAAAGAGAAAAGTAATATATGATTAATTAAATCTCCTAGCCATTTATGAAAAAAGTTTATATATATATATATATATATATATATATATATATATATATATATAGTAGTAGTCTCTCAGTAACCGAGGATGATGATTGTCTTTGTGCGTTTTCATCTATGATAGATGAGTGTGCACAAAGACACTTGTGCGTGAAGGAGATTTAAGTGGAAAAGTCGTTGCACAGAGACAGTCCCACTCTCTCGGCATTGGAAGCCTGGGTCCAGTGGCACGAAAAATCGTTACACCTGGAGACTTCCTCAGCTGCATTGGATGGCTGTGTTGTCTTTTGTGCTCCAAAACGCCCTAAGCACTCCACAGTGCTTTGCTGCGTCGCCCTCTCAGCCGTTGAATCTTCTTATTGGTTTCTTCCGTCTGTTCGGTCGAAGCAGTCTTCACATGCTGGGTGAGCAAAGCCCTGTTCACCAGGGGTCGACGTCGACCCGATGGCTACCCTCACAAGGTTTAGCCGGCCTGTCGAAGCCGTTGCTCGTGGTGTGGCCGCTGCCGCATGCTAGCAGCTACTGGGAGCCACAAGTGAGATCTGGGTGTCAGGTGAGGGTCAGAGGCTGGAGAGCTGCCCTAGGAGGGCACGACAAGCCCTCCATACCAGAGATACTACCCCTCCCTGAACACCCCATATGTATATATACACATATACATATATATATATATATATATATATACACTAAAAGATACATAACAGCATTTTTTTGTGAAAGAAAAAACCTGCAAACAAAGCAGATGCCTAACAATTGAGAGATGGCTAAACAAATTCTGTTACATTAATATACTGGAGAATTACTATTCTGTAAGAATTGATGAATGTAATGCATACAGAAAACCATGGAAAACTTACATGAATCAATGCAAAGTGGAACCAAAGAAACAATATAACAATAATTTCAACAATGTGAATGGCAAAAAAATCAAAATTGAGTATTTTGAAATTAAAATACTCAAGCTTGATTCCAAAGAAGATACAGGAAAAGATAACTTCCACTCTTCTACAGGTAGGTATGAGATACATAGCTGTATATTGGATAGATGATAAACAGGATAGATGTTAAATAGAAGTCCACATGTATAAGACTCTGCTTGCAATATCAGGTTTTTAAATATATTTATTAGTTCCATTGAACATGGTTTTCTTCCTCTCTTTTATTGTTAATTATAAAGGATAGCTCTCTGGAAGGAGGAGAGGAGGAATGCAGGGAGAAGTGGAGATGACTCAAATAAGCAAAAGATGACAATAAAAATCTATTTCTTTAAGCTGTGAATGGATTAAATAATTCAATAAAATTGAAGAGAGTAAAAAGTATATAAAAACAAATCTCCAAAATTTGTTGCATAAAAGAAACACATATGAAAAGGAAAGGCATCCAGAATGAAGATAATAGACTAAAGCAAAATTTACTATGCATCAGTTGGAAAAAAGCAAGAATTACATATTATCATACAAAGCAAAAAATGAAATGCTATTATCAACAAAGATAAGCAAGAATACATGGAGGAAACATAGAAAATATATGAATAGCAGTACTAAACATATACCCACCAAATGGTAGAGCACATAAGTTCATAAAGGAAAAATTAATAGCATTGTATAGAGACAAGACAGACAGACAGACAGAGAGGAGAGAGAGAGAAAAAGAGAGAGAGAGAGAGAGAGAGAGAGAGAAAGAGAGAGAGAGAGAGAGAGAGAGAGAGAGAGAGAGAAGCACAATTATAGTAGAATTTAATATTTGTCTCTCAGAACTGGAGAGATACAACAAACATAAAGTCAAAAATATATAATTGAATGGAGCAGCTAAGTGGGACAGTAGATAGAGTACGAGGTGTGGAATCAAGAAGACTCATCTTCTTGAGTTTAAAATTACCTCAGACATTTACTATATGACCCTGAGCAGGTCACTTAACCCTGTTTGCCTCAGGTTCCTCATCTATAAAATAAGTTGGAGAGAGAAATGGCAAATCACACCACTACCTTTGCCAAGAAAATCTCAAATAGGGTCATGAAAAGTCAGACAAGACTGCACAATAACAACCACACTATATTGGTCTTTTACAAAAAACAAACAAACATGTTAAGTGTTTAAAAGCACATGCATTATGGATTCAAAAGTTGGTAGAAATATGGGGGCATGAATTAATTCTCCACACTCCACAACAGCAGTCAGTATTATCTTGAATAAGGTAATTTTGGTGCAGACTTGAGTCAGTTCAGGTTAATTTTACCCCAAGATGGATTAATTTGGGACCCAGCTGTTGAATCTTTGGCAAGAGTATTAAAGTAGTTTTTAGAACTTAGCAGAGTCTGAGGTCTCAGGGAACCTCCTTGATGACTATTTGTTAATCTCACTGTTGAAAACTTATAGCTATTATGATCTTTTTGAACTGCTTTTAGCCCTCTTGGGGATTGCTTTTACCTGAAGACAATGAAATAAATATTTTAGTAAAAGGACTATTTGTTTGAACTCTTAGGCTTTTAGTGACCTCTTACCTAAGTCATTGGTAACAAGGGTGGATTCTCTATCAATAGCCAGTCTTTGAGAGATGTGTAAAAGATGAGGGGGTGGTGTATCCCTGGTTTCCAGTTAGCAACGCATGCAATGATGAGAGAAGTAGCAATTAAATAATATCAGAAGCATCAGAATAATGGTGAAAGAAGTGGTGTCAGGGCAGGAGAAGAGGAAAGGATAATATGTCCACTAGTAGATTAAAGCACCACCAACAGCAGGATAGATAGATACATAGCTAGGTAGGTAGATAGAACCAGAATTTATTAGGTGCTTGCTTATCATGTATTAGGCATTCTGCTAAGGACTGTGGACACAAATACAACAAAAAAGACAGTGCCTACCTTCAAGTAATCTACATTCTAGTAGAGTAAGACAATTCCTTAAAGGAAGCTGGAAAGCTTGGGAAAGGGGAAGTTGTATGATGGGAAAGAAGGTAGAAAAGTGCAAAAAGTCAATAGCTAAGTTATGAGAGAAAAGTACATTGATGAGCTGGGCACTTTCTGAAATAGTGGTCCTTGGCAGAAACTCACAAGTGAGCTGCAAGAATGAAAGCAACTCCAGAGTGAAAAGGCTGTATTGGTGAAGATGTGAAAAAGTTTGGAGAATCAGAAAAGGAAAAATGAAAAACCTAGTGGTACTGGGCACCAATTATATTGGTAGCATGAAAACATTCACTTTGACACTAGAGCAAAATAGTTAAAAGTCACAGGTATTCTAGTTTTCAGACTTTAGTCTACTCAGAAACAAGGGTGAAGGTCCAGTCAGTTGCAGGTAAGCCCTGACTGCAGCCATGAGGCACATATGGCCCAAATGGGCCAGAAGCAGCTCCAGGAGAGTCATAGCTAACTATGGACCTCCTTGGTCCTAACCAAGTTTAAAAATTCCTTGACAGTTGGGCCAGTCAATAATAGAGTGGGGGTCCATGTGGACCTTTTTAACTGTTTTAATGGGACTCCTTTAGCTTTGTTCCCAGGATGTAGGGGAGGGCTATTGTACAAAGAAGCTGCCTATGTTAATAGTAGTGAAGAATAAGGGAGGGTAATGTTGTGTACCAGAATACTGGTGGGACTGAGGAGATATGAGTTAAATCCCCACCCTCCCCTAACACTAGTTATGACTCTAACCAGCAAAAACTGTTGTGTGACAGTTTGAGTTAACTTTACCCCCAAGTTCTTAATCTAAGACTCAACTTGTGGACCTTTTCATCACAATGAGTATAATAATCAATTTTTTTAAACTTTGGCAGAAAGTTCTTGAGATGCCATGAGCTTACTTTGCTAGGAATTTTTATGTTTTTATTTTCCTGAATTACTTTTAACTACCTTGAGTACTCATTATTTGAGGGCACTGGAATATGTTTCTAGTAAAAAGAACAATTTATTTAAACCTTCAGGTTTGGAGTGACCCTGCACATAGCAACCCAGATAACATATTTTACAGACCACAAAATGCAATAAAATGATCATTAATAAGGTAAGCATGAGTAAAAAAATACAGATCTGAATGGAGACTTATTGATGACATGAATAATGAGTAGATAAAGAACAAAACATGTCAACAGTTAATAGCAATGTGAAAAAAATAACAAAAATGAGACAACATACCAAAATGTCTGTGATACAGCTAAAGCAATCTTCAGAAGAAAAATTACATCCCTAATAACATACATTATCAAAATAGAAAAAAATTAATTGATGATACATTTTTTTCTTTTATTTCTCCCCTCAGAATTAAGACACTTGTTTTGCTTAAGACTATTCTCACCCACGATTTTCCTTCTTAACCTCATTGTTTTTCTGTTTGGAAGCCATACCTGCTTTCCCTGTTGAGCTTGATGTATTTATACACACACACACACACACACACACACACACACACACACATACACACACACACAAATGTATGTATGGTCAGCTCTGCTTTGTTTCAGATAAGAGTAATATTCTTATGCTCTCTCCCCCCAACTCCTTTCTCCTTGCTTATATATTCTTCTCAAACCCTTAAAAATGAGAAATAGCAAGTTCTAACTCCTCTTTCTCCTTTCTACACTTATGTATTATATTTATCCCTCCTCTTTAAAAAGCATCAAAACAAAAACAATTCTAAGCTCTGTTTTTCTTATTTAAATCCTGCAACACTCTTTGAAAACATTAAGTTCTGAAGAGATGCTTGTTTTCCCCCATGTAAAAATCATATCATCATTCCAATTAATTAAATAAATTTACCTTTCTAGGTTTCATTTAACTTTCTTTACATTTTGAAGTTTGTCTTTTCATCAGAAATGCCTGAAAGTCCTTTAACCCATTAAAGTTCCATCTTTTTCCCAGTAAGATTATGCTCAGCCTTACAGGCTGCTACTCTTAATTGTAAGCCTATCTCTAACCTTTTGTAATACTGTATTCCAAGATTTCCTCTCATTCATATTAAAATCTGTTAGGCTTTATGGAATGCTTAGGTTATTCCCTTGTTAATCAAGGTGATTTTTTTCTAGATGCTTACTATATATATATATATATGAATTGCAATTCGGAGATAATTGGTAAATTCTTTCTATCTTCACTTTCCCCTCTGGTTCTAATAGATTCTTTTTATTAATGATTTCTAGAAATATGGTGTCCAACTTTTTTATTTTAATTTTTAAATTCTTTTTATAATTATAATTTGGGGGGAGTCCAATTGTCTTTTTTTTTTTTTGAGATTGTGTCCTTAGCTCAGCTAGGCTAGAAATGCAGTAGCCACTCAAAGGCCCAGTCATTCTACAGATTGACACAGAAGCTTTGAACTACTCTGTTCTGGACCAGGGCCAATTTATCCCTCCTTAGGCAACCTGCTAGGTTTTCCAATCTCCCACTCCCAGAGGGCTTATTCTATTCATGCCTGACATAGTGTGGGCTTTAGTCCTTCTACATCTTAGAATAGGCTAGCTTCAGTCTCCTTCAGTAATGAGGATCACAGGCATGTGCTACCATACCCAGTATGTCCATTGATTTATAAACGATTTCTCCTTGACCTGTTTTCCAGGTCTATTGTTCTTTATTTCAAATATCTTACTTTTTCTTCTATTTTTAAAATATTTTAATTTTATCCTAAAATATCTTGCTATCTCATAGATGGAACCATTGTTATCTATTTCACCTATTCTAGTTTTCGAGGAATTTGTTACTTGGATAAAGTTGTTCATTTTCTTTACCTAGTTACTCTCCTTCCAATTATTTCCTCCAGAGATACCATTTCACCTTTTTTTTTAAATCTCTAGCTTCATTTCTTCTAGATATTTATGAAGTCATATTTTCTTATGAAAAATTCATTTTTCCTTTGACTTATTCCTTCTTTTGAGGGATCTCTAGATTTCAATCATTCTTGATACTAGCAATGTCTTCTTTGATTTAATTCTCTTCAGTGGTTTCTGAATTTGGACTTTATGCCAGGGCCACCCTACCCACCCACTTGCTATAGTCTTAGTTGAGACAATTGACTCTTCTTGATCTTTGCCCATGTCACTGATTCTTGGGTTGATAACTTCCTCATAGAATTAGCCCTACCCAGAATCTTTGAGTTTTAGAATTCTGGATATTTAGGGCCATCTATGATATCCAAGGACAGGTCCCAGTGGCCTTGAAAGTCTGAGATATCCTGAGATATGAGCTACATTCACAAAGGATACTTCTATGCCCTAAAACTTCCAAGAGTCCCCTGATATGGATTACAACCACCCCACAGCTTTTCTGGGAGAGGTCTTGGCCTCTTAGAGCCCCTAACAGTCAAAAAGTTACTCTACTGCTTCTCTAGTAATATTGAGAAGCTAAGAGGTGTAAGGACCATAATATAAGGGGTTGGACTACATTATTTAAGACTATGGTTGCCAGGAATTAATTACTCAATTCCAAATGATTTCTTGTAAAAATATCATTATTTAAATTGCAAAGTTTAAATATTTTGAGAAGAATTTTAGGTAAAGGAAGATGCTACCTCTCTGAATCCAGAAACTGAACTGTTGGAGAAGACACTATGAAGAAGTCTCCAGACCACAAGCTGCACAAGATCAAGAATGAACTTTGTGTGTAGTTGATTGAACATTTATTTTGAATGTACACTCTTATGCCAAAGGGGACAGCCCCCTAACTGGTTTTTTGTCAATGCGTCCAGCAATTATTGGTTTAGTTCTTTTTTTTCTCTTATCCTCAAATTATTGTAATCTTTAAGTTGATTATGTTTTTATGATCCTTTTGGGGGAAAAAAATTTTTTTTCCCAAAAATGACCACACAGAAAATTGTAAAAATGGAGACTTGAACCCGGGACCCCAATCCCCAGAAGTCCTTGCTCCCTTGCCAGAATGCTTTGTAATCTCACTGAGATCCTGACCTGGGCAAGATCAAAATTTTCTATTTAAACTGGTTGTAAAGCCTACTGGCGCTCTTTCCTGTTTCCGCTTGCAAGCAGAGGAGTCTATCATGATGTAGGTGAGATTGAATGGGCCTCTCGGCCCACCTAGACACATGCTTTCTTACTTGTATTTTCTCAAATTCTCAATATTAAATAAACCTCTAAAAATATAATACTTCTAGAGAGAAACTAATTTTTACCTGCCACAGTTTGGCCCCCAAATTTTAATCTTAACTGAGGCAAGGTAAAAATTAGTTGGACTGTCTCCTGACAGTCCTAATTAGTGGATATTTTGAAAGAGAAGGACTTGTTAGATAACTCATCTCCTCCTCCATTACTTCATCATAGGCCAAGAGAGCAAGCTACATGTCAGATGGGTAAATCCCTACAACTTCACTAAGTTTAGAGAAATATAGCTCACCTGCCCTGCTTTTAAATGACTTAGGGAGAGTGTTCTTTTTTTCTAGGTAAAGAAGGGCTTTTATCCTTTCAAAACCTTTAAGAAAAGACAAATAGTCTCAGCCCAGTTAGATACCTTGGGACCTGGGAATAAATTAGTTTAGCTTGGGAGTGACCTTAGAAGATTATGGGGTTTGGAAAAATGAATAGTTTCTCAGAAATATTGATAATAAATAATATAATTCAACATTTATTTACCTAAACTTCATGTCTTCCTTCACTAAATTTTGTTTTTCATTCAAGTCTAATTCTTCATAACCCCATAGATCATTGCTACCCCAGGTATTTTCTTGGGGAGGATTCTAGAGTGGTTTGCCATTTTCTTCTCCAGTGGCTCCAGTGGCCCTTTTGTCAGACAATACAAGGTTAAGTGACTTGCCAAAGGTCACATAACTAAGAAGTGTCTGAGGTTGGATTTTAATTCAGGTCTTCCTGACTCCAAGCCTACTGCTCTTAACTACTGAACCACTTAGATTCTTTTAGTAAATACCTAATATTTAACTATCTAATATTTATTTTGCATTTATTCAGCATATATGTATTATGTATAATTTTTATAAATATATATGTATAGATGTATGTATATGTTGTCATCCTGATAGAACTTAAGCTTCTTGTGAGCAGAAAATTTCATTTTTCTACTTGTAACCTCAGTACCTAGCATAGTGTTTGGCACATAGTAGATATAGGAAGGCAAGTAGAGGAATCCTCCAATTACATTTAAGGGCCTGTGAAGGATTCCGGGGAGGACATAGAAACTATAGGAAGGACGGGTAAGGATAGGTGACAATCTGTATTATTGCTGGGGTTACCCATATTGACAAGGTCACTGACTCATCTAAATATGAAATAACCCAAGCCATAGATCCTAAAAGAGAATTGTGGTAAGAGGTAAGCTTCCTGGGAATTATCATCATTCATCATGTGGCAACCAGGTCCGTTTTTCATATGGAAAGTGTCACCCTGCCCCTTCCAACCTCAATCCAACAACCATTCTCCTTTTTCCTCTCACCCCTATTATTTTCTTTGATTATTGGTATCTTGAGGTTTGCAGTCTTACACAGAATGGGAGGCATTCTTGAATGAATCATTCCAAGGTTCAAGTCAGACTTCAGTAATGTGACTTAATCAGATTCAATACAGTGAAAATATTTGTGGTTTTTCTAAAGATTGTAGATTTCCACAGAAATGGAAAAATGAATGCACACTAAAACATGATAGAAATGCTTTGAAACAAAAGCAATTTAAGGGGAAAAACATTATTTTGTAATGATTGAGAAATCTCTGGGCACTGACGTACATAATTGGAGTGGATAACTTTTCTACTTCAAATTAGCTCTTCATCTAAAAATGTCAAAGGGAATTTTTCCACATTTTAATAATATCCTCCAAATTGGGGGGCTTAAGTTAATTGCATAAGAGCAGTTTCTTATACATGGTTCTCATTTGTTTTCTCAGCTCTTCCAAAATTTCAGAATCTCTCTTCCCTTAATTCCTATATCCTTTAACAATATTGTTTTGAGACAAGTCTTAAAAATTCAACAAATGTACCAAAAAAAACAAAAAACCAACAACAGGGATTTAAACAAGATCCAAAGAGGAAATTCCTAACTCCATTACTTTGGAATGCAAACCAATGTACTATATAGTGCAAAAGTAATTTTATTTCTGTTGCATCTTAGCAAAGAATTAAAATTCAGAGACTTTATTCTTCCTTGACATAAAAGTTTAATTCAATATGAGAAATATTTTTTTGAAAGCTGCAGCCCTAAAACTTTGGGAAGTGATGGCAATTTTCCTTTGAGTGATTTCTAGGAGGCAGTTATCATCCTTAGCCCTAAAAATGTCAATGTATTTATCTCTGCGGACCTATAAGAGAAAAAGAAAACCTCAAAGTTAGGTTACATTATTAGTATATTCTGTTGAATGGGAGGGTAAACTAGGACCAAATTCATCTCAGCAATAGGAATGTTTATTGATGTGTATGGGCTATCATACTGTAACCAAAAAATGTCCACAGTTCTAATTATGGGGTCCAGGCCTTATTCAACAAATCCTAACATTCTCTTCATGTAGCTTTGTGAGTCATCTCCAATTCACCCCAAACTGGTCCTATTTTTGACTGCGTCTATATTCAAAGAAAATAAAATCCTGCCCCTAAATCCAGTTCCCTTGTCTTAATCTATTACTATGGGATGGTTACTTACACTGGCCACTCATGGCTCTGGATCTACCACCAGCCTACCATCAATCAGATGGTGCTCACTTTTGTATTTCCATGGTGCTATCTAAATGTCTATCAATGGCATAGTACTAGAGTCCTCTGTTGCCCTCCCCAACTGTCTATACCTCTATTTATTTTCCACATTTATTTCTATAGTTTTCTCCTTGTTTCAATTTAGCTTCCTATATGGTCTATCCTTCCTTGCCTATCTAGACTCCAGTCTTTCTGAACAAAGACCCAGTATCGCCTACCTTTTTTTTTTAATGAGGTTTTTTTTTAATTTTATTTAGTCAATTTAGAACATTATTCCTTGGTTACAAGAATCATGTTTCTTTCACTCCCTACCCACCCCACCCCTTCCTGTGGCCAACAGGCAATTATACTGGGTTTTATGTGTGTCTTTCATCAGAACCTATTTTCATGTTGTTGATGTTTGCACTAGGATGTTCATTTAGAGTCTACATCCCCAATCATATCCCCCTTGACCCATGTAATCAAGCAGTTGCTTTTCTTTCATGTTTCTGGTCCCACAATTTTTCCTCTGAATGTGGATAGTGTTCTTTCTCAAAAATCCCCCCCGGGTTGTTCTGGATCACTGCATTGCCACTAATGGAGAAGTCCATTACATTCGATTGTACCACAGTGTATCAATCTCTGTATATGATGTTCTCCTGCTTCTGCTACTCTCACTCTGCATCAATTCCTAGAGGTAATTCCAGTTCACATGGAATTCCTCCACTTTATTATTCCTTTGAGCACGATAGTATTCTATCACCAACATATACCACAATTTGTTCAGCCATTCCCCAATTGATGGGCATCCCCTCATTTTCCAATTTTTGGCCACCACAAAGAGTGCAGCTATGAATATTCTTGTACAAGTCTTTTTGTCCATTATCTCTTTGGGAACAGACCCAGCAGTGCTATGGCTGGATCAAAGGGTAGACATTCTTTTATCGCCCTGTGGGCATAGTTCCACATTGCCCTCCAGAATGGTTGGATCAATTCACAACCCCACCAGCAATGAATTAATGTCCCTACTTTGCCACATCCCCTCCAGCATTCATTACTTTCCTTTGCTGTTATGTTAGCCAAACTGCTAGGTGTGAGGTGGTTCCTCAGAGTTGTTTTGATTTGCATCTCTCTGATTATAAGAGATTTAGAACACTTTTTAATGTGCTTATTAATAGTTTTGATTTCTTTATCTGAAAATTGCCTATTCAAGTCCCTTGCCCATTTATCAATTGGAGAATGGCTTGACTTTTTGTACAATTGATTTAACTCTATAAATTTTAGTAATTAGACCTTTGTCAGAGGTTTTTGTTATGAAGATTGTTTGCCAGTTTGTTACTTCCCTTCTAATTTTGGTTGCATTGGTTTTGTTTGTATAAAAACTTTTAAATTTAAAGTAATCAAAATTATTTATTTTACATTTTATGATTTTTTTCTAACTTTTGTTTGGTCTTAACATCTTTCCTTTCCTATAGGTCTAACATGTATACTATTCTGTGTTCACCTAATTTACTTATAATTTCCTTCTTTATGTTCAAATTATTCACCCATTCTGTTTATCTTGGTGTCGGGTGTGAGATGTTGATCCAAACCTCTCCTATACTATCTTCCAATTTTTCCAGCAGTTTTTATCAAATAGTGGATTTTGCTCCCAAAATCTGGGATCTTGAGGCTTATCAATTGGAGAATGGCTTGACTTTTTGTACAATTGATTTAACTCTTTGTAAATTTGAGTAATTAGGCCTTTGTCAGAGGTTTTGTTATGAAGATTGTTTCCCAGTTTATTTCCCTTCTGATTTTGGTTATATTGGTTTTGTTTGTACAAAAACTTTTTTTAATTTGATGTAGTCAAAATTATTTATTTTACATTTTGTGACTCTAAGTCTTGCTTGTTTTTTTTTTTTAAAACCCTTACCTTCCATCTTGGAGTCAATACTGTGTATTGGCTCCAAGGCAGAACAGTGGTAAGGGCTAGGCAATGGGGGTCAAGTGACTTGCCCAGGGTCACACAGCTGGGAAGTGTCTGAGGCCAGATTTGAACCTAGGACCTCCCATCTCTAGGCCTGGTTCTCAATCCACTGAGCAACCCAGCTGCCCCCTCTTGCTTGTTTTTAAAATCTTTCCCTTACCAAAGGTCTGACATGTATACTATTCTGTGTTCACCTAATTTACTTATCATTTCCTTCTTTATATACAAGTCATTCACCCATTCTGAGTTTATCTTGGTGTAGGGTGTGAGATGTTGATCCAAACCTAATCTCTCCCATAATGTCTTCCCATTTTCCCAGCAGTTTTTATCAAATAGTGAGTTTTTATCCCAAAAGCTGGGATCTTTGGGTTTGTCATAGACTGTCTTGCTGAGGTCAATTACCACAAGTTTATTCCACTGATCCTCCTTTCTGTCTCTTAGCAAGTACCAAATTGTTTTGATGACTACTGCTTAATAGTATAGTTTGAGATCTGGTACTGCAAGGCCACCTTCCTTTGTATTTTTTTTTTCATTATTTCCCTATATATCCTTGATCTTTTGTTCATCCAAATGAACTTTGTTATGGTTTTTTCTAATTGAGTAAAAAAGTTTTTTCAAATTTGTAGTTGTGTTCATATAGTTCCTGTGTTTGTCTCGGCAGATAGATTCCTAAGTATTTTATATTGCCTCTAAGGTTCTGACCAGCAGCCCTTATAAGAAAGGAAAGAGAGAAGATTGACCCTTGGGGGAAGGGCTGAAGTCAAGGGGATGGATAAGAATGGAGGCAGACACTAATGCAATATTAAGAGCTGCACAGATCAAGCCCCCGCTACCCAACTTCACAAGGACACGAGGCAATTAGATAACTTTAAATCAACAACACGGGAGTCAGAAATGAGTATAGAGAGCAGCTGAGAGAAAAGCCACTGATCGCTTAGAGCTATCACTCTAAGCACGGGCTTGAGGATAGGCGATTAAGAAGAAAAGGTTTTTCACAGAGATAAAGGAAATTCCATGAGAGAGCTGTTCTTGGTGAGAGGCCAAGCTCCAGGAAGGAGAGGGACAGATGAAAGAGATTTTTAAAAAGGGCTGGCTTTCTGTGAGCTGCTCGTATTTATTGACATTGTGATGCACAGGTATGTAATACATATTAATGAAGAAACATTGGATTGCCATTGGTTCAGGTATAAATTACAACAAGGCAGAGGTGTGGATTGTCTCAGCCAGGTGAGCACAAAGAAACCTGAGTTCGAGCCTAAACCTTAAGAATGTTGGGATCAAAGGTCAGTGCCTTTCTTGCCATGCGCAGGACTGAGTATGTGCTCTCCTAAAACAATCCTTACAGATTAATTATCCTCCTTGTGCATACACAGGTGTGGACTGTTACATTGCCCAAGGTGATTTTGAATGGAATTTCTCTTTCTAATTCCTGCTGCTGAGATATGTTGGAGATATATAGAAATGCTGATGACTTATGTGGGTTTATTTTGTATCCTGCAACTTTGCTAAAGTTGTTAATTATTTCCACTAGATTTTTAGTTGATTCTCTAGGATTCTTTAAGTAGACCAGCATATCATCTGCAAAGAGTGTTAGCTTAGTCTCTTCATTGCTGATTTTAATACCTTTGATTTCTTTTTCTTCTCTAATTGCTACTGCTAGTGTTTCTTGTATAATGTTAAATAATAGAGGTGATAGTGGGCATCCTTGATTCACTCCTGATCTTATTGGGAATGCATATAGTTTATCCCCATTGCAGATGATGTTTGCTGATGGTTTTAGATAGATACTGTTTATTATTTTTAGGAAAGGCCCTTCTATTCCTATACTTTCTAGTGTTTTCAATAGGAATGAGTGTTGTATTTTGTCAAAGGCTTTTTCTGCATCTATTGAGATAATCATGTGATTTTTGTTGATTTGCTTGTTGATATGGTCAATTATGTGGATGATTTTCCAGATATTGAACCATCCTTGCATTCCTGGTATAAATCCCACCTGATCATAGTGAATAACAATCATGATAACTTGCTGGAGTCTTTTTGCCAATATCCTATTTAAGATTTTTGCATGTATGTTCTTTAAGGAGATTGGTTTGTAGTTTCCTTTCTCCATTTTTGACCTGCCTGGCTTTGGAATCAGTACCATATTTGTGTCATAAAATGAGTTAGAACTCCCTCTTTGCTTATTATGTCAAATCATTTGTATAGTATTAGGATTATTTGTTCTTTGAATGTTTGATAGAATTCATTTGTGAATCCATCTGGCTCTCTGGATTTTTTCTTAGGGAGTTCTTTGATGGCCTGTTTGATATCTTTTTCTGATATGGGATTATTTAAGAATTCCATTTCTTCTTCTGTTAATCTAGGCATTTTATATTTTTGTAAATATTCATTCGTATTACCTAGATTGGCATATTTATTGCCATATAATTGGACAAAATTGTTTTTAATGATTGCCTTAATTTCCTCCTCATTGGAAGTGAGTTCTCCCTTTCCATCCATGATACTGTTAATTTGGCTTTCTTCTTTCCTCTTTTTTATTAGATTTATCAGTGCTTTTTTCTATTTTGTTTTTTCAAAATACGAGCTTCTAGTATTATTTATTAGTTCAATAGTTCTATCATGTTTCATTTTATTAATTTCTCCCTTAATTTTTAGGATCTCTAATTTGGTTTTCTTCTGCGGATTTTTAATTTGTTCACTTTCAAGTTTTAATTGATTTGCATGTCCAACTCATTGACCTCTTCCCTACCTAATTTTTTAATATATGAATTCAAGGATATAAATTTCCCCCTAAGTACTGCTTTGGCTGCATCCCGTAGATTTTGAAAGAATGTCTCATCATTGTCATTTTCTTCAATGAAATTAGTAATTGTTTCTATGACTTGTTCTCTAACTAGCTGATTTTGGAGAATCATATTATTTAATTTCCAATTAATTTTTGATTTGGCTCTCCATGTACCCTTACTGATCATTATTTTTATTGCCTTATGATCTGAAAAGATTGCATTTATTATTTCTGCTTTTCTGCATTTGTATGTCATGTTTTATGACCAATATGATCAATTTTTGTGAATGTACCATGCCCTGCTGAAAAGGTGTATTCCTTTTTGTCCCTATTTATTTTTCTCCACATATCTAATAACTATTTTTTCTAAGATTTCATTCACATCTTTTACCTCTTTCTTGTTTCTTTTTTTATTTGATTTATCTAAATTTGATAGTGTTGGTTCAGGTCTCCCACTAGTATAATTTTACTATCTATTTACTCCTTCAATTCTACTAGTTTCTCCATTAGAAATTTGTGTGCTATACCATGTGATGTATACATGTTGAATAATGATATTTCCTCATTATCTATACTACCTTTTATCAGGATGTATTTACCTTCCCTATCCCTTTTGATCAGGTCTATTTTTACTTTGGCTTTTTCAGATATCATGACTGCAACTCCTGCATTCTTTCTGTCAGTTGAGGCCCAATAGGTCTTGCTCCAAACTTTAATTCTGACCTTGTTAGTATTTATCCACCTCTGGTGTGTTTCTTGTAGATAATATATGGTAGGATTCTGGATTCTAATCCACTCTCCTATTCATCTACGTTTTATGGGTGAGTTCATCCCATTCACATTCAAAGTTATGATTGTCACTTTTGAATTCCCCAGAATTTTCATATCCTCTCCTAGTTCTGTCCTTTCTTCTTTTGCTATATCCTGTTAACCCAGTGGTTTACTTTTAGTCAATCCCCCTATTCCCCTCCCTC
This sequence comes from Monodelphis domestica, assembly GCF_027887165.1. NCBI lineage: Eukaryota > Metazoa > Chordata > Mammalia > Didelphimorphia > Didelphidae > Monodelphis > Monodelphis domestica. The sequence continues at coordinate 234,121,814 of NC_077234.1, read as the reverse complement.
AATATGCTTCCCTTTCTGGCCCCTCCAATTTTGTTCCCTTCTTGTTTCTTTTAGGGTCTGTTAAGTTCCATCCCCCCTCTACTTCCCTCTCTTTTTTGTACTCCCTTCCACCTACCCCCCTTAGTTTTCCTTCTTCCTTAACCTGTAGGATACAACTGACTTCAAAATCCCATTGGATCTAGATGCTCTTCCCTCTCAGAATTGATTTCACTGAAAGTAATGTTCGTGTATTACCTATTAGCACACTCTTCCTCTCCCTCTTATAAGAGTATTCTTCCCCTTCCCTTTCCATGTGTATCTTTGTGTGGCAAAGATTATTCTATTTATTTTATTTCTTCAAGTATCTCTTGGTACCATCGATTCCCCCTCCCACTGTTTTTTCTTTTTTTTTTGCATATCATTTTATAGCCCTTAATGCCCCAATATTTTCTCATGAAGGTCCCCCCTCCTTTTTACTTTTTATGTATATCATCTTATAGCACTTATTATCCCAATGTCTTCCTGTGGATGATTCTTCTAATTACTATAATGATGAATATAATTTTTGAGAGTTACACATAACATTTTCCCCATGTATTAATATATATATATAATTTGATCTAATTGTAGCCCTTAAAGAAGAGAGTTTGAATTAAAAAAACACTTTTCTCCTTTTCCCTCTCTTTCATATTTACCTTTTCATGTTTCTCTTGATCTTTGTGTTTGGATATCAAACTTTCCACTTAGTTCTGGTCTTTTCTTTACAAACACTTGGAAATTTTCTATTTTGTTGAATGCCAATACCTTCCCCTGGAAGTATATAGTCAGTTTTGATGGATAGGTGATCTTTGGTTGAAGACCCAATTCTCTTGCCTTTGTGAATATCATGTTCTAGGCCTTGTGGTCCTTTAGTATGAAAGGTGCCAGGTCTTGTGTGATCCTGATTGGTGCTCCTTGGTCTCTGAATGTCCTCTTTTGGGCTTCTTGTAGAATTTTTCTCCTTAGCTTGAAAGCTCTGGAATCTTTGGCAATTACATTCCTGGGAGTTGTTTTGGGGGGATTTCGTGTAGAGGGTGTTCTATGAACTCTTTCAATGCCTATTTTTCCCCCTTGTTCAAGAACTTCAGGACGGTTTTCTTGGATGATTTCTTGTAGTATGGTGTCAAGGTTTCTGGCTTTTCAGGTATACCAATGATTCTCAAATTGTCTCTTCTTCCTCTGTTTTCCTGATCTGTCACCTTGTCAGTGAGATATTTTATGTTTTCTTCTATTTTCTCAGTCTTTTGACTTTGCTTTATTAATTCTTGCTGTTTTTCAACATCATTGGTTTCCGTTGTTCAATTCTGGTCCTTAAGGCCTGGTTTTCTGCTTTAACCTTTTGGTATTCAGCCATGATTTCTTCATTTTTTTTAAACCATTTCCCACTTCTCTTGCTAGAAGGTTTCTATCTTTTTGATAAGTTCAAATTGAGATTCTTCCAGGGCTTGTGGACAATTTCCATTTTTTAAGAAGGTTTTGCCTTTGTTTGAATTTTGTCCTGTATTTTCTCTGTAGCCTGGGTTTTTCCTCTGTAAAAATTCTTGATGGTCACTGTCTTTTGTTTTTGTTTTTGGTTTTTTTTGGAAGGATTTTGAGGCTCCAGTGCACAATTAGATATCTCCAAGGATGTTTTACCTTCCCTTTTTAGTCAGAAATCTGAGTGAGCTGGGCAGGTTTTCTGTGTATGGAGTTAAGGAGCAAAGATTTTGCCTGAGGCAAGCTCTTGAATCTCCACAGTCCTTTGCAGCTCTTCTCTGTGCTACTATCCCAGGGGCACCCAAGGTCTGCGCTCTCCTGCCCGCCTGGATTTCCGGTCTATCTGCTTTCATGGGTAGGTCCCCAGCAGTCCTAGTCAGGCCCCAAGGAACAAGAAGTGCCCCCTTACTTGCTCTAGAGGTGCTAATCACTCACTCGCTGGTTCTGGTGCGTGCATTGGCTCTGAGCACTTAAAGTCTGCGGTCCATCACATGCTGGGTTTTCCTGTCTAGCTGCTTTCAGGTGTAGGTCCCTGGCGGTCATGGTCAGCTCCCAAGGACCTAGAGCTGCCCCTTGCTCATTCTAGAGGTGCCCCTCACTCACTGGTTCGGACGAGCTCTGGCTCTGGCTCTGGCTCCTCCATAGGTGGGGTTGGGGGTGGGTGGATCAGTTCGCATTTGTGTGGGACCTTTTTTGCCCTCTTATAGCGTGGAAATGCCCAAATCCCACATACCTTCAATGCTGCGCCCTACTGTACTATTCCTCCATTCTTCTGAAAATGATTTTTAAGGTCTTTTGAGGTAGTCTTTGTCGGTGTGTGATAGGGAGAGGAAGTGTCCCATGTCTAGACTGCCACCATGCTTACCCAAAAGTCGTAATAACAATTTTTAAGAGTTACCAATATCCTCTTTTCTTGTAGGGATACATATCATTTTAACTTATTTGGTCCATTGTTTTTTGTTATTGTTTTTTCCCCCTTTCTTAATTACCTTTTGATGATTCTCTTGCATTCTGTGTTTCAGCATCACATTTTCTGTTCAGGTCTGGTCTTTACAAATGCTTGGAATTCTTCTATTGTATTAAGGGACCATCCTTTCCCCTGCTGGGTAGTTGATTCTTGGTTGTAGACCTAGTTCCATTGCTTTAAATAATATCATATTCCATTCCTGTCCTTCAGTGTAGATGCAGTCAGATCCTGTGTTATCCTCACTGTAGTTCCATGGTATCTGAATGACTTCTTAGCAGCTTGTAATATTTTTTCCTTGGTCTTGTAGTTCTTGAATTTGGCTATAACATTTCTTGGTGTTGTCAGTTGGGGATTAAGTACAGGAGGTGATCTGTGGATTCTTTCAATCTCCACTTTTTCCTCTTGTTCTATAATGTTGGGGCAGTTTTCTTGGATAATTTCCTGTTGGATGATGTCCATGATTTTTCTTTTGTCATGGTCTTCTGGTAGATCAATGATTCTTTAAATTGTCTCTCCTGGACCTATTTTCTAAATCTTCTGATTTGTGTATGAGATGTTTCATATTTTCCTCAATTTTTTCAATCTTTTGATTTTGTTTTATAGTTTCCTGCTGCCTTGTGAAGTTGCTTGCTTCTAATTGCTGTATTCTGGTTTTTAAATACTGAATTTCATCCCTGGCTTTTTGGTCATCCTTCTCCTTCTGGTATGATTTTCTTTGGAGGTCATCTTTCATATTTTTTGCCTCATCTTTCATCTCCTTTGCCTCATTTTCAAGCTGATTAATTTTGGCTTTCAAGACACAATTTTCTCATTTTAGTTCAAGTGTCTCTGTTTCCAGATGACTTACCTTGCTTTTTAAGTTCTTTTTCCAGTTGTCTTCAGCTTCTCTTAATTGTTTTTTGAATTGTATTTTGAGTTCTTCCAAAGTCTGTGTCCAATTCACTGGAGTTTCTGTGTTTTTGCTTGGTGCTATTTGATCATCCTCTGTTACATTTGCTCTTTGTTCATTGCCTGGATAGAAGCTGTCGATTGTAATTTCTTTTTTCTTTTTCTGTTGTTTGCTCATAATTGCTCCCCCCCCCCTGCAGTTGCCTATAATCTTGTTCTTCTCATTATGTGCTGGATCTGTGGGTTTGGGCTTTTCTGTCAACCTTCACCCTTGGAGCTTAGCAAGGCACTCAGAGCAGTCTGTGGGGGAGAGGTGTTGAAGCTTGAGGTTCCTTGCCCTCTGATGGCTTAATAAGATTAAGCCCAGCTGAGTTGAATTTGCAGAGCTGGATGTGCCCTAAGGCCAAAACCTGGGTGGGTGGGGGCAATATGGAGTGTCTCTGCTGCCGCAACTATGCTGTCTCCTCTGTGCTTCTCCCTGAGGTGCCTCCCAGGTCCCCATTTTCAGAGTCCTGAGCCTGGCACAGCTTTGCTCATAAGGTACTCCCTCCATACTAGTGCCCTTGCCTGCCCAGGGATTCTGGCCACTGCTGGAGGTTCAGTACTGTGGGTGGGGGAGGGGTCCTGTGACCTTCTTTCTTCTTTCCCCTTAAACCCATGTTCTCGAATTCAGCTTTTGGGGAACTTACCTTTTAAGTTGAGCCCAGCAGGAGAGTTCCTTATCTCTGTCCTGTTGTTAGATTTGGTTTTCAGTCCCCTTGGAGCATTTTGTTTTTAATTGGTGAGGAAGGGTTTTCAGAAGTCTGAACTTTCACTACCTCTACACAGCCATCTTGACTCTGACTCTCATCACCTACCTTTTTTAACAAAGGAGTCTGATTCATGCATGATACAGCAACTGATAAAGAACCATTGTAGATTTTTATGTTTCAGAATGCCTTGATTAGAAAGATAATGTACAAAAACTAAGTGGGCAGTTTTGTGAAGGTACGATTGTCAGTTAGAAAAATACTCTATTAAATGATGGAGACCTTTATGATCTCTATCAAATTAACTTTCAAATAACTATGATAAAATTCAAAATGAATTCTGGAGCAGCATAATCCTCAAAAAGACAAGGTGAAGAATTTTTCAGCCCCAAACAATTTAGAAGGCTGGCAAGAAAAATCTACTGTAACAGGGTGGAAATAGAGCGAAAAGCAACATGTCAAGACAAGTTCTGCCATAGCAACAGGTCTTGAGGGGTGCTGAATCAGCACTAAAGTTTTCCTGAGCTCTCAGTCACAGATGGTAAGGGGAAGTCACAGTCTCTAAGAAAACAATTACAGGAATCCTTTTACTGGCTTTCAGTGAAAGACTCTTGTTGCACTGCCCGTATTAAGATCCAGGTTGTAATCCTGGGCAATAGTCTCAAGATGAGGAGGAGCACTAGCACACACCAGAGTGGTAGGTCACAGGGGATCAGGGGACCCTGTTCATAGCTCCAAGATGGAAAAGAATGTTTATGGTTAGACATAGGCCAATAGACAGGTGAAAGAGTATTAAATATACCTCTCCTTATTTCGCACCACCTTGGAACAGAAAACTTATAGAGCCTCCCCCTCCACTCCAAACTAGCTCTGAAGGCAGCTGTACAAAGAACTGAAGCTTAGAACTGTGCTCTCTTCACCACAGGTAAAGAACCCAACTTTAACAATTTTTTAAATTAAAGGAAAAGAAAAAGATTAGAAAACAAACAATTTAACAAAATAAATACAGTATAGAAATCTTATTTTAGTGACAGTAGATACCAAAACACAAATACAGAAAACACCAAAATCAATACTGCTATATCTAAAGTATCAAATAAAAATATAAATTGGTCTTAAGCACAAAAAAGAAATTAATGGAGGAGCTCCAAAAGAATTTTAAAAATCAAATAAGAAAGGTAAAAGAGAAATTGGGGAAAGAAATGAAAGTGATACAAGAAAATTGTGGGGAAAAAAGATACAATATCTTGGGAAATGAAGCACCAAAAGATGCTGGGGAAATGAATACCTTAAAAAACAGAATAGGCCAATTGGTAAAGAGGCACAAAAATCCACTGAAAAGAACTTCTTAAATGAAAAATTATAAACAAAGATTCACTGAAGAGAACTTTTTTTCTTTTTATTTCTTTATTTTTCATATTTATTATAACTTATTACATATTTATAGAACATTATTCCTTGGTTACAAGTATATAAATCCCTTTTGAAGATTTTTCCCCTTCTGCTTTCCCTCATTAGCTAAAGCTGCTTTCCCCAATACACTCTTATCCCCCCTCCACTACTACCCTAGATCCATTCATTCACACTCAGCTTGGGGAACAGATAACTTTTAATGTCAATTCAATCAGATAATACAAAAGGAATAATGGGCAGGGAAGAATGGGAAAAGGAAAGTGGGAAAAGGGGGCCCCTGTCTCTATCTAAACCCTTTTCCCTCCCTCATTGAGTTTGGGGGGAACTCAGGCCTTGGCAGCCTGAGCCCCCTGTGAGAAAGTTAGGTTGACTCACCCCTGGGCAACAGGTGCTGAAGTAAAGTCTGCTCAGGTTTCTCTTCAGAAAGTCCCTTCAATTGGAAAGTGTTGGGGGGAAAGATTTCCAGTTACCAGCAGGAAAAATGGGTAACCCTCAGGAGGAAGCCTTTATCCACTTTCTCTCTTCGAAGACAGAGAGATCCTTACTGCTCTCTTCACTAGAGTCTTCTCCTCTCAGGAAATTCACTCTGGGGGCCCCTCCCCCGTTAACATGATCAATTTCATATACTCTTGAGTCTGGCACTTTTTCTCTAGTGTCAGCCTCTATCACATGGGGCTAATAGAAAAGAGGGCAAATTGGAAAATGTGATGATCAAAAGCTAAATACTTTTGAGAATGGACAGAATGAAAGGAGAGAGAAAAAGGATAAATAGGGGCAGAATAGGAGTAAGTAATATACAGTAATCATAATGGTGAAAAAAATTTACAAGTTTCTCTAATAAAGGCCATATTTCTCAAAAAAGATAGAGAAATAAGTCAAATATATAAGAATACAAATCATTCCCCAACTGATAAATGATTTGACTAGGCAATACAAACAAGCAGTTCTCAGATGAAGTAAAACTCTCTAAAGACATGTGAAAAAAATGCTCTAAATCACTATTAATTAAAGAAACACAAGTTAAAACTCTGAGGTACCACACCACACCTATCAGAGTGGCCAATATAACAGAAAAGGAAAATATCAAACCTTGGAGGCACAAACCTTGGAAGCAATGTGTGAAAACTGAGACAATGCACTGTTGGAGGAGTTGTGAACTAATAGAACCATTCTGGAGAGCAATTTGGACCTTTGCCCAAAAGGCTTTAAAATAATACATATCCTTTGACCCAGAAATACCATTACTAAGTTTCCATCTCAAGGATATTTTTTTTTAAAAAGAGAGAGGGGAAGAAGCTACCTATACAAAATTATTTACAGTAGCTCTTTTTGCAGTATCAAAGAATTGGAAAATGAAGGGATACCCATCAATTGGGGAATGGCTAAGTAAGTTATATTATATAACTATAATGAAATACTATTGTTTTATAAGAAATGATAAGGAGTAGGTACTCAGAAAAATCCAGAAAAGTTTACATGAACTGAAGCAGAGTGAAGTAAATAGAAATAGAAGAACATTGTACACAGTGACAGAAATATTGAACAGTGAATGACTGTGAATAACTTATTTTCAGCAATAAAATGATCCAAAACAATCCCAAAAGGATTCATGATAAAAAAAAAAATGTCCTTTGCTTCCAGAGAAAGAGTTGATGGAGTCTGAATACAGACAATAGCAAACTTTTTTTTCACTTTCTTAATTTTTTGTTTCATTCCATAAAAGGATTAATATGGAAAAATCTTTTACATGATTGGATATGTAAACATTTCTATATCAGATTGCTTACCATCTCAGTAGGAGGAGGAAAAGGAAGGGATAGAGAGACTCAAGACTCAAAATCCTTATTGAATGCTGGAGACTGTTTTTACCTGTATTTAGAGAAAAAATAAAATTCAAAACTTTAGGGATTTCCTTTATTAGGAAAAATATTTTATTTAAGTTACTGTGCAGCAGACTAAGTGAGAAGTAGAGCTCCAATTATAGCAGGAAACTAGAAATATGGAAATGAAATTTGCAAGAAAAATCAGAAATTGACATATATTTAAGAGTCATTAACCCAGAGAGCTTAAGACATGAGAATGTTTGAGGTCTCCAAGAGAAAAAAGAAGGATGTTAGTGATAGAACTTTAGAATACTTCTATCTAATAAAGTGGTATAAATAATAATAATTAATTTTATATGGTGCTTTGTGGCTTGCAGATCATTTTACAAACATCTCATTTTATCCTCACAACAAGTTTAGCAGGTACTATTATTATCATCATTTTACAGATGAGGAAACTAAGACAGATAGAGATGAAATGACTTGCCTGAGGCCATACAGCTAGTAAATGTGTAAGGCCAGATTTCACTTCAAGTCTTCCTAACTCCATTTCCAGTCCTCTATCTATTAGCAAGAAAAAGTCATTAAAGGAGATATGAAGATCAATTAGAGAGATGAAAGGAGAACCAGCATAATCTAACAATGAATTCCATTTACATAGCACTTTAAAATTTGCAAAGCACTCGTGCAAGTCTGTAATGTAAGTACTACAGACATTATTATCCTCATTTTACAGAGGAATGTAGAATTTAAAATGGTTGTTTGCCATAAACTGTGGCATTTAAAAGAGTTGATTGTCATAAACTGTAGTGAGTTAAAATGGTGGAAGATATAAATTGTGATAGATATAAGAGAGGGTGAGTAAATTTGACCGCAGAAAATATGTTTCACTACAGTGTCTTGGGTTTAAATCAAAATATAATGTGGTCGCCAGGGAATTATTCCCAATTATTCAAATACCCAAGTCAACTGGGTTTTATAGAGATTTTAATTAATACAAATGTGGAATTAAAGAAAAGAGAGAAAGAGAGAAAAAGGAAATAAGTATGAAGGGCCTTAAGCCAACATGGCCTAGACCTGAGTCTTAAGAGAGAGAGAGAATCAGTCAGTTTTTTATCACTCACCACAAGATTTGTCTTAAGCAAGGGTGTCTGGGGAACAGAGTCTTCCCAGAGAGAGTTCCAGCCAGAGTCAGCCTCCCAAGGGACTTCTTCTCAAGAGATCTTCAAAGGGCCTCCTCCAAAAGGATCTATCTCCAAGGTTCTATCTCCAAGCCTCCCAAGCCTCCAAAGATTTAAGGATCTCCAATGATCCCTTTGCTCAAGAGATTCCTTTTCTTATATAGGGTTTTTTTCCTATGTCACCTCCCCTAAGTTCTTCCATCTACCAATCATCATAAATGTTTTCTAAAAGACAGCCCATCTGAATTCCTGCTAAGTCGACTAATCTCCTCAGGAAGTCTGAACCAGAGAAAATGCTGCTATGTCGACTAATCCCCTTAGTAAGTCTGAACCAGAGAAAACACAGCTGAGTCGACTAATCTCATTAAGAGAAAACTTGCCCGACCCTTTTAGGTACCTAGCATCCCATTGTATCAATTCTAAAAAACAGGCATGGCTCAAAGAACTCCTTGCCTTATTATAAGCATGGGTCCAAGTACTTTCATTGTTTAGCAAGGAGTTTTCTCCCCTAAAGCAGTCTTAAGTACAGGTGGAGTAGAGGTCCTCCCATTTCTGATCCTGGCGAGTTCTCACATCAAAATGGGGAATGTTTCTAGTAGCGAATTTGTTCCAATGGAGGATTCCTCAATGTGGAAATTTTTAACATTCACAAGTCTGAGAAATTTCAAGATTTACAGGAAGAAATTAAGTCTCAGAGATATTAAATGACTTATCTATGGTCATGATGATACTAAAGTTCTGAGGTATGATTTGAACCAAAATATTTCCTGACTCTCCATGCAATGCTCTTGCCATTAAAAACCACTATTAAAGTCAAGAAAGGAGTAATTACTCAGAATCTCAGTCTAACCTATACCTGCAAAAACAAAAATCTACTCTACAACATAAATGATAAGTAGTATTTCAACTTTGCTTCAACCTTCAGCAAGAAAGGCCCCTCTGTCTCTTAAGGCAGTTCATTTTACCCTTTTCTTTTTTCCTTAAAGTTTTCCAGAATGACTATGGAGAGTTACTACATTTTAAATACGGAATAGAAACTTTGACTTTCAGTTTAACTGTCATTTTGAAGTACAAATTAATTGTAGCTGAAAATAGCTGAGAAGAGACCATAAAAAGAGAAAGAATAAGGACCAAGAGAATTTATTTCTGATAAAATTGAGTTTAACCCTTGTTTTATGGAGAAATATGAAGATAATTCCTAATAGACTTTACTTAGTATCCTGAGAGAACCAAAAAGAAGTAATGTGTTTCCAGAATTTATGAGGTCAAAAATAAAATTATGGTTACAGTTGATGCTAGTAGTGATATTTGGCTTAGTTTATATATTGCAAATAATCTTTTATGTCTATGTTTTATCATTTGCTAAACTATTAATAAATTATGTAGCCAGTAACTGATGTTTATTTAAGCCAAGGAGATTCAATGATTTGATAGATAATGTTAAAATCAAAAACATATGGGGAAAGAATTTTCTCCAGTTAATTAAATAATGATTTTAAAAACTTGTTATAAGGGTTTAGAGATAGCTAATTAATTAATTATTAATATTAGAACATACCCCTTAATCACCCTGGAACTCCGATGAAGATGAATAAAGAAAATTATTCAGGAGCAGGTACAGAGCAGGGGTGATCATCCCATACACTTGGGAAGGGGGTGTCAACTCTAAAACCTGCTACACATCAAACCCAAATATTTTCTCTCTTCAATTGAATTTGATAATCCATCACTTATCAACAGAAACAATTCTGCCCATTGCTCCTGGTTATGCCTTCTGCAGTCAACTACAGGAGATCTAATCCTACTTCCATATATATGACAACCTTTCAGCTGTTTCTAGGCAACTATAATCACCACCACCATCTCCAAGTCTTCTCTTTCCCTGGCTTAATATTCCTTGTTCCTTCCATTGATTCTTGTATGGAAAAAATCTCAAGGCCCTTAACCATCCTGGCCACCTTCTTTTGGCTCGTTTCCATTCATCTACATCCATCCTAAAATGTGACAGAATGGAACCTGATGTGAGTTTACCTTCTATTTCTGTTAAATAACCCCCCTGCCCAATAAATAGTTCACAAAATCAGTATCATCCCCAGTAAATTGCCATTTCATAATGAATCTATTTCTAAATTTCTAACATGTATCTCTTCTACAATCATGAAGACACCATTCTAATTTGGACCCTGCTGTTACTTCACTGACTGATTCAATTGGTTTCACTGTATCCTTTCCAGTACAACCATCACATGGATGGCAAGATAATCTTTCTAAGGTACTAGTCAATCCATGTGTCTTTCTCAGGAACTTTCAGTGGCTTATCATTGCTTCTAGGATCAAATACAAACACCACAGTTTGGCATTAAAGGCTTTCCACAATCTTTCCTCCATCTGCCTTTCTTACCTTATTTTTCATTACTCCTTTTCATTCATGCTATTTCAGGCAAATAGGATTACTAACTATTCCCTGAACTCAATATTCTCTCCCTTCTTTATGGCATTGCATAGGTTACGTCCTTTGCCTGGAATGTATTCCCTCTTCAACTTCTTATCTTTCAAGACTCAGTTTAAGCAATACCTCTTATAGTAAGCCTTTTCAGATTTATTAATATTTTCACCCTCATCAAATCATCTTGTATCCATCCTTTGCTTAGCTGTCAAAGTAACATCCTAAAGCACACATATAACCACGTCACCCCCTTCTATAAACACCAATGACTCCCTATCCCTTTAGAACCAAATATAAAATCTTTTGGTATTCAAAGCCCTTCATAACCTGCCCTCCCACCAATCTAATTACAACTTGGACCCAATCCTCATGAACTCTGAAAAATCTAGTGACACTGGTCACCTTTCTGTTGCCCAAACAAGGTACTCCCCATTCTTATCTGAGCATTTTCACTGGCTTTCCTCCATACCTGGAATGTTCTTTCATCTCATCTTCCCCTCCTGAATTCCTTCAGGTCCCAGATAAATTTTAGAACCCTCTTAATTCTAGTTTTTTCCCTTTATTACCTCCAGTATATTCTATTTATAGCTTGTTTATACATAATTATTTGCATATTTTCTTCCCAATTAGATTGTGAGCTCCTTGAGAATAGAGACTGTCTTTTGATAATCCATCACTTATCAACAGAAACAATTCTCCCCATTGCTCCTGGTTATGCCTTCTGGAGTCAACTACAGGAGATAATTTCTTTGCATCCCTAGAATTTATCACAGTGCCTAGCACATAGTAGGCACTTAGCAAAGGTTCTCTAATATATATATATATATATATATATATATATATATCCAGTAAAACATAACTTCATTGATGGTGTAAGTTCTTGCAACAGTGCTTTGCACATAGTTAACACTTAATGGCATTAAAATAATTTAGTCACTAAATATATGTGTGAAGGGTATGTTTTTAGGGATGTCTTTATTAAACTTAATACTAAACCTTACAATAAAAAAAGACAGACAGACCAAAATCAAGATCCTTAACCAAACACCTTGTAACAATGCAACAAAGCAGGGCAACTGGGTGCTCAATGGATAGTCAGACCTGGAAACAGGAAATCTTGGGTTCAAATTTGACTTTAGACACTTTTCTGGGCATGTCACTTAACTCCAATTGCTTAGATTTAACTGCTCTTCTCCTTTGAGACTGTTACAGATGGAAGATAAGGGTTAAAAAAAGACAAATAATACAGTATAGTATAGCAGATCAAGTTAAATGCTGAAGGTTTTTCTTTACCATCATTTATTTGTCTAGTATGCTATATGAAAAAATGAAACAAGTCAAATATGGAGGTCAAAATCACATAAAATTGTAACAAACATTACAACTTTTAAAATAAAACTAATAAAACATTAGCAGCCTTGAAGCATGACTAGTTTGCTAGTCACATAATTTACCATGCTTTTTATAGGAAGACAACAATAGCTAAGCACTAGAATTGCACAGGAAACCTCTGAGAAATAAAATGTATGAAATGAGCATATTATATACAGAGGGCAGTGTCAATACTCAGATCATGGAAGCAGCTACTTAGCAAACTGAACATTAATAAAAAGCAGCCTAGATTTGGCCTCTGAAGCTCAAAGATGTTACATTTCTTTATAGCTCTATCTTGCCCTAATCTATGGAATGCAGGAATATACATGTAGTATATGTAAACATATATATTGATTACATATTTTACATAATTATCAAGCATATTTGTGAATAATTTAATATCTTTGTATTGTTCATATATATACACATGTAAAATAATTGAATATATCTATATAGTTCTCCCACTTTTTGATCCATCAAGTCATATCCACAAGCATTTATTAGATGCTTACTATGTGTCAGGCATTGGGCTAAATGCTAGAATACAAAGAAAGCCAAAAATATTCCTGCCCCCAAGAAGCCTTACTTTCTCATGAGACAACATGCAAAACAACTATGTGCAACCAAGATTATGTCAAGTAAAATGGAAGTAATTTCAGAGGGAAGGCATTAGCATTAAGAGGGACTGAGGGAGATTTCTTGCAAAAAGTGAGATTTTAGCTATTACTTCCAGAAAGCCAGAAAAGCCAGGAGGCAGAGGTGAAGCATGACAGCATAACAGGCAAAGGAAACAGTGTAGTATCACAAAAATGCATGCAGTCAAGGATAGAGTGTTTTGTGCAGGCAATAGGCAAGAGACCAATGGGATTGGGTTGTAGAGTACTTGTAGGAGAGTAGAATGTAAGGAGACTGGGAAGGAAGGTTTCAGGTGGTGAAGGGCTCTAAAAGTCAAATTGATGGTTTTGTATTTGATCCTGGAGTGAGGTGGAGGAGGCAACACTGTCAAATTTGTGCTTTAGGAAGATTACTTTAGTAGCTGAATGGAGGATGAACTAGAGTGGAGAGAGCCTTGAATTAGGGAGAAAGTATGCAACAGTTCACAAGCATGAGGTGATGAGGGTCAGAGCAGGGGTCATATATGAGAAATGTTCAGAAGGTAGAATCAGCATGACTTAGCAACAGAATGTATAAAGGATTGGAGAGATTAAAGATTCTAGGATGAACCCACCATTGTAAGCCAGAGTGACTGGGAGGGTGCTGATGCCCTGGATAGTAAGGAAATTAGAAAGAGGAGAGTTAGAGTAAGGATTGGGTAGGAAGGGATAATAAATTCCATTTGGACATGTTGAATTTAATATGTCTGAGAAATCTAGTTGGAGACATCATATAGGCAGTTGGAGATGGAGCTCAGGAGAGAAGTTGGGCCAGTATATATATATGCAGATTCATATATATATATGAATCTTCTACATAAGAGATAATAATTGTATCCTTAGGAGATGATCTAAGGGAACTAGTTTTTAGGGGCAAGAAGACCCAGGAGAGACCTCAAGAAAGAAGTTAGGGTTAGCTATTTAGATCTAGGAATAATCTTCAGAGAGAATAATTGAATCCTTGGAAACTGATGAGATTACCAAGGGAGACATTTCAGAGAGATAAGAAGGTCCAGTGACACCCACAGTTAATGGGCATGTCTCTTGGGTGAAGATCCAACAAAGAAGTCTAAGAAGTCAGACAGGTAGGAGAACTAGGAAAGCAGTGTCAAAAACAAACAAACAAACAAAACTAGAGAAGGGGAATAAGGGGAGAAAGGAATAAGCATTTGTATAGTGCCTATGTGCCAAGCATTCTACGAATCTTATCTTATTTGATCCTCACAATAGCCTTGCTGTTATCACTCCCATAGTTGAGTAAACAGAGGCAAACATAAGTGGCTTACCCGGACATAGTATCTGAGGCTAGATTAGAACCATTTTGAAAACCAGTCCTCAGTCTATCGCACCATTGTGGAGGGTGAGGCACTAATTTGGCAGTTTGAACCTGGACATTTAAATCACTTACCTTCTCTGCCTGCCAGTTTCCCCACCTGTAAAATTGAGGTATCAAGAATCCCTGCTTCACAGGTTTGGGGAACCAAACGAGTTCATTTATGAGCACTCTAAAGCCCTAAAGCTCAGTACCAGAGTGGAACCATCACTACTGCTGTTTTTTTTTTGTTTGTTTGTTTTTTGCTCTTCTCAGGTTCTCAAACACTTGGAAGGCGGTTATTACTCATCCCTCGGTTTACAACGGAAGAAAAGTGGGGCACCTAACGAAAAGAAAGAGAATGGAAAAGATGGAAAAGGAGTTAATAGGATAGACGGCATTGAGAGGGAGGAGGAGAACAAGCTCTCTTACTCTTCACCACGCCGGACCCCAACTTCAACCCTGAAAGGGGCGGGGTTGGGGCGGGGGCGCTTCTTCCCTCCAACCTCCCGGCTTCCTGCGACAACCCTTCGTCACACCCTGAATGACGACGGCAGGCGTGCAGCCTCCCTGGATACGGGAGGCGGGACTTCCGGTCACGCTTGGCAACTGGACCCTCTTGGATTCTAGCGGCTGTGTGGACCGGAAGAGGCGATCTGATTCTTTTGGGTAACGCTCTCTCTACCTCCTTTTTTCTCAATCTTCCCCCCCTCATTTGCACCGCCAAAAAGAAAATACAAGCCCCCCCCCCCAAAAAAAAATGAAGCTCCTAAGCACTCTGAGGCGGCGACCGAGGGAACGAGGACCTGCGGGCTCACTGCCGGGGTCTACTCGTGGCCATTCGGGATTCGAGAGAACAAACAGGGATGGGAAGGTGGGAAACCGGGAAGGGAAGGGACCTGGGGCTCGAGGAAGAAAGAGAGAGCAGGATCCCAGAGTGAAGTGGTTGATGTTAAAGCATCCCTGGTATTAAGTTGGAAGGACCCTTTAGAGAGCTTTCGCCCAAAGCCCTTCACAGAAGAGGAAATTGAGGCCTAAGGAGAAAGGCAGCAAAGTGATAGCCAGCATTCAAACCCAAGTTTTGTTATGTTTTAAATCACAAGACTTGTTTCAAGTTTTCATTAATGAAAGATTGAAGCATTTATTAAGCGCTTAACTAAGTGCTAAGGATCCAAATAACAATATTTACATAGAAATTTTATTTTTATTATTAATATAATAAAACCATGACATAATTATATTGTGTAATCAAAATTATAGCCTGTAACTATTATGATTACATTTGTAATTCTGTATGTTTTATATAATTATTATGGTTACCTATAACGTTTGTTATATAATGAAAATATAAATTTAAATGGATAAATCAGTTATAATTTATGATTAATTTTTATACAAAGTAAGCCTTACAAAGTGCTTTACAAATGTATCTCATCTGGGGGTGGGGGAGTGGAGGATGAGGTACTATTATATCTGTTTTATTGATGAAGAAACAGACTGAAAAAGAAGTAGCTTACCCAAGGCAGCAGACCAGTAGAGCCAGGTTACAAATTCATATTTTCTTATGTCTTAAGACACAAAACGTAGCTTCAAGTTTTAATAAATGAAGGAATGAAGCTGTTTATTAAGTGCTGAAACTTGAGCAAGGCCCTGAGAAAACAAATAATAGCATATATAGAGAGATTTTTGAAATTACATCCTTAATATAAACCATTATATAGGATTATATAGGATACAGTGTGAATTATGGTATATTGTGATTATTATATAACAACTATTATTATTAACTAACATTTATAGAATACAAATGTATACATAATTGTTATATATTCAGTTATAATGATTTATAATTAATTTTTATAACATCATTAAGGTTTGCAAAGTACAGATATATCATCTCAACTTTAAGAGGAAGGCACTATTATATTCCCACTTTATAGATGAGGAAATTGAGGCAGGCAGATATGAAAGATTTTACACAGGTTCACACAATTAATAATAACAGGCCAAATTTGAAATCAGCTGGTCCTGGCCACAGATCCAGCACTTTATTCACTGAGAAAACCCCTGCCCCCAAGTAGTTCATTTTCTTCAGAGGAGAAAATCCACACTGGAACTTCAAGTCAGATAGAAAACCTCTGGTCCTTTAGATAATGTGGGAAAACAGATTTTAACTTATTAATGACATTTCTACTGATAAAATCATACAATTTTTTTATGCTGAATGATTTGACAGTGCCAAGGACTTTGATGACATTAACTTCCTTTTCTGAGTCTTCAATACCTGTGGCAGCAGCACCCAAAAGAAGCAGCTGCTAGACTGTGCCTCCACAGACACTACTTCCCAGAATGATGGCCATGAGGACTAGACTTGGAAGCACCACCAGTGTTCTGGGACACATTGCTATTTCCATTTCTCTTGGAATTGGGTCCTGAGTCATCTCCATTATGATCTTAAGGGAGAGGATGGTAGGATATTATATAAACAACTATATTAGAATGAAAACCATTTTTTACTAGGAATAAATAGCAAAACCAGTCTCTTCCAAGGTTAGAAAAGATTACTTTGTTATGTGAATATTGAAAGATTTTCTTGATGATTGAATCAAGTACAAGAAAATGTATATTAATCATCCCAGTGTTGAATGGATTTAATGTATACATATTTCACAAGTGTTGCAAAATATTTTACATTTTGTTTCAGAGACATAGAAGAGAATGTTTTTTTCTGGTTCTGTCAGTTAAGGTTTGTGAAAAGATAGAAAACTGATATAGAGGCTAGAATGAGTAGCTATTGTCAGAGCAGTAGAGGTGTTTTAGATGACCGAAGAACCACATTCTGCTTTTTGAAAAGATGAGGCTTCTGGGTACAGATGAAACAAAGTCCTAATATTAAATAGGTGACCCATGAGGCTAGGTAAATCATAAATAGAAAATTTTTCATTACAATTTTTTAAAGTACAAAAAGTGTATTTTGTTCATTTCACTTTAATTTCTAGTGTGTTTCAGCCCTAGACAAGGTCTTGAACCCTTTGTAGATCTTCTAGCCCAGTTAGAGAGGTGAAACATAAATTCACAAATAGAAAAATTTACCATAGTAATTGGGTACAGATTGGCTACACTAAGTAGAATTGAAGTTATTGGAAAGAATCAATCTAACATGATCAATAGAGAATGTTAGATTTTAAGTCAGGAAAGAACTAGGCTTCAGTGCATCCTCTAATGATATATATATATATCATCATTGTATAATCATCAGTGAGTTACCTTATTTCTCTGGACCTCAATGTCCTCATATACAAAAATAGGAATAAAGTTATCACAGGATTGTTGTGAAGATAACTACATCATTCAGTCTGTAAGGATTTATTAAGCACATACTACATAGCAGGCACTGAACTAGCTCCTGGGTCTACAAAGAAGAAATATAACAATCCCTGTCCTCAAGAAATTTATGTTCCATTGGAGGACTTGTCAACATATATGAGGATATACAAAATTAATACAAAATTATAGAAGAGGGAGAGAGGAAGACAGTAGCAACAGAAGGGATCAAAAAAGTCTCCTTGAGCTGAGCTTTGAAGGAAACTGGGGATTCCAAGAGGATAGATAAGGAAGCATGGAAGCCAACCTGGGCAAAGGAATGAAAATGAGCGATGGAGTATCATATGTGGGAATGACAAAAAGACCTATTTGGCTAGACTAGAGTACATACAGAGAAGAAATGTATTTTTTTTAAGTCTGGAAAAGTAGGTTTGAATTAGTTTTTTAATGGCTTTAAATGCCAAACATTGGAATTTGTATTTGATCCTAAAGAATTTAGGAAACCACTGGATTTATTGAATAGAGGAAGGATATTTGTCAGACTAGAATTTTAGGAAATTTGGCAATTGTGTGGAATATGAATTGAAGCAGGAAGAAACTTTTGGAGCAGATAGAGAAATTAAGAAGCTGTTGAAATAATCCAGATGATAGATAAGAGGATATGTGAGAGATGTGGAGATTGAAATTATGTGGAGGTGACAATGAAATGGAAATGGCCCTGATATTGTAAGCATTTTGTTTTATAATTTTCCTTTCTTCTTCTTGAATTCCATTTTTCTTCTGATCCCTGGTGAATTGTAGTTATGGCTTTTAAGTAATGGCATTGATTATAAGAATTAGGCAGAAAAACAAGTAATTACTTAATGTCCAAGCATTATTGATACAAAGAAGAGTATACTAGTACCAAAACATAGATTTTTCCCTTTTTTACATTTAATAGATTTCTTGTCATTCTCTAAGCATTCCAGGCCTGATAGACATAAACTAACACCCCACACTATATAGTAGTAGTAGTAGTAGTAGTAGTAGTAGTAGTAGTAGTAGTAGTAGTAGTAGTAGTAGTAGTAGTAGTAGTCTCTCGGTAACCGAGGATGACGATTGTCTTTGTGCATTATCATCTATGGTGTATAGATGAGTGTGCACAAAGACACTTGTGCGTGAAGGAGATTTAAGTGGAAAAGTCATTGCACAGAGACAGTCCCACTCTCTCGGCTTTGGAAGCCTGGGTCCAGTGGCACGAAAAATCGTTACACCTGGAGACTTCCTCAGCTGCATTGGGTGGCCGTGTTGTCCTTTAATGGATACATGATTTAGGCATAAAGGGTGATATAGGCAAATTAGTGGAGCTAAGTTTTTGCACAAACAAAATCATTGGCTTTAAAGAAGAAAAGCAAGAAACTTTGTATGTGAAATCTTTGCAGTAAATGTCTCTGGTAAAGGTCTCATTTCTAAAACATGGGAAGAGGAGTCAAATTTATAAGAATGAGAGCTGTTTCCCATTTGATAAATAGTTAAAGATCTTGAATAGGCAGTTTTCAGAGGAAGAAATCAAAACTTATAGCCACATTAAAAATGCTCTAAATTACTACTAGAGAAATGTACATTAAAACAACTCCAAGATACCATATCACATCCATTGAGCTGACCAAGATGACAAAAAAAAAAAGAAAGAAAGAAAATAATGAATTCTAGAGAGCATATAGGAAAATAGGTACATTAATGCCTTGGTATAGCTGAGAACAAAAACAGACATTCAGAAAAGTAGTTTGGAACAGTTCCTAAGAAACTATTAAACAGAAAAACAATTTTCTTCCCACTTAACTGAAAGGTTAAAATTAACTTCAGGAGTTTGTATGTGGTTTATATATAATCTTTCTCCATTAGGAAAAAAAAATGAAGACACAATACCAGTTTTTGAAACGTTTTGTTTTGTTTTTTTGATTGCAGTGTCTCTTACATAGGAACTTAATGCTTTTGGGTTGATTGTGAACATAACCTTTGTATATAACCACTAACTATAGCAGAGATAGTCCCACAATAACAACTCTCCTACTCATCTACCAGAAGCTGAGTGGTGTAGTGGATAAAATACTAAAACTAGAATGAGGAAACCCCACTTCAAATCCATCAGACACCATCAACAGTGGGACCTTGGACAAGTTAGGATAAGATTTCAAGTTGGAAGGAACCTAAGAAGTCATCTAGGCCAAGCCCCTCAGTTTACAGTTGAGGAAACAGGCCCAAAGAAGTTAAAAGATGTTATTTTTTATCATCCATCCTTAGCATTCTGACCAAATTAGCTACATGACCCATCTCAGAAATTAAACAGCCAGAATGACTGGATTGTTTGTATTACAGTGTGACTACACAGCAGTTTGTTAGAAAAATATGTGTTTAGTAAACTCTAGGTCCAACACGATTCAGCAGTATAACATATAAGTAGATAGCAGCCAACAAAGGAATATGGAAGCCAAGTCTTAAGATGAATTAAGAGAGATAATCTGTCAATCAGTTAAAAATCATTAAGCATTTACACCATGCTAAACACAGTTTTCAGGGCTGGAGATAGGGAAAAAACAGCCTTTGCCCTGGCTTAATTTCTCAAAGAGCTCATTTTTCAAATGAGAAAAGCAATATGTGCATAACTGGTACCTTCAAAAGATAAGTAATCTGAGAGGGATTTCACCAACAACTAGAGAAACCAGGAAACGCTTTCTATGGGATATGAGTGGAGTCTTAAAGGTGAAAGCCCACATTGCAGAGGAATAACACATGGACTAGGGATCTGGATCATAGAGTACCTGATAGGGGAGTAAAGTGTGAAAACAACAAGGACTATTAGGGTAGCAAGGGGCCAGATTGTGAAGAGATTTAAATGCCCAGGAATGAGGAGGCAATCGTTTCTTTTCTCTATCCTGTCAGACTGTTCACAGTACATGGGGCTGCATTTTAGAAATGGCATTGCTAGGTGAAAGTATCTAAAAGAGGCCAATTATATGGTAAAAGACCTCTAGTCTGTGCCAAATGACAATCTGTTGAAGGGAGAATGTTTATCTCCAAGAAGGGAAGGGGAAGGAGGGGGATGACAATGAATGGAATTTGAGAAGAGATACATTAGGTAGGTTCAATGTAAATGAAAACATTCTATCCATTAGAACTATTCTCAAGTGGAATAAAGTAGACTGCCTGGGAAAATAGCTAGTTCTTCCTCTTTGCAGGTCTCCATGCAAAGACTGGATGGCCACTTTCTAAGTATGATAACTTTGGTAAAACTAGTTTCTTTGAGGTCTCTTGTACCTCCTAGATTCCATGATTCTGATCAGTTTCATATGTATAGATATGATCTAAAAAAGGAAAGTTTTGTTGTTTTATTTTCTTTATTTGAATGTGACTTATATAACTGGTCCTCAACTTTCATATTTTTCCCCTGGAATCAGAGAATCAAAAAACTACTTAACTCATGCTTCTTCTCAAATCCACAGTAAAATGCTATGCAATGATACTTCAGTAAGTCCTCTGAGAACAAAGCTTTTAAAACAAAACCATGCTGGGCCTAGAAGTTATAAGCAATTCAGATGTTCTCCATGGTGGTGTTTCCCATGTGAGTCACTTAGAGATAGAATTGCATTTCCCTGGACTTGTGCAACCTGGTCACCCAAGAGTTGAGTCACCATTAGAATAGGACACAGCCCCTCATCATTGACTCTCCCAAGAGAGGCCATAGTGACAGCCATAACCTACGTAAATTGGGAGATCAGAGGGAGTACCCTAAGAGTATTGTGTGATATCGCTGCCTTATCATTTCCACTGTTGTTAAAAATTATCAGTTTAATTGGTAAGCATTCTCTGTATTGAATAAATTGTTACTGTATACCTAGCTTTCTCAAATAGAGGAGGAATTTAAATAAGCATCGATTCACATTAGGGAAGGGAAGGGAAGCAAATAAGCATTTCTATAGAGCCTGCTATGTGCCAGGCACTGAGCTAAGCTGTTAAAGTATTATTTAATTTGATCCTCACAACAACCCTAGGATATAGGGGCTATTATTAGAGTTGGGGAAACTGAAACAGACAGATTAAATGACTTGTCCAGTTATACAGCTAATAAGAGTCTGAGATTGAATTTGAACTTGGATCTTCTATCTAGCCTGGAAACATCATCTCTGTGTGCATTTGCCACAATCTCACCTGGAGCTCTGCCTCTTACTAGAATCATTTCAAAGCAATATTTAATCGTAGGCCTCAAAATGATTTCTATTAATCAGCTAGCCAAATACATGATAAGCCAATAAATAATGTTTATTTTTATATGTTAGCTACCAAAGTTTATTTTTTTAATTTCAGAATCAGTTTATAGAAGTCAGTGCTCTGCATAAGTCAGTCAAAGGATATCTTCATGAATATATTGTTTAAATATCTAGTGAAAAAAGAAAAAATTTAAACAGCTGGAAAGTCTACATTAGCATGTGAGAAGATGCCTTTATGTTTATACTAAGTATCTGCCGGCCCATATCCTATGTTTACATGAATGTAAATATACAGTAGAAATTTGTGTGTGAGTATATATACATATAATGTTACTGCTTTGTAAAAGGAGAACATTACTTATTCATAAAGTTTCTAGTTAGACTTGAAGTTGGCAACTTTTATGGAGAGATGTAGATTTTGGTCTTCCTTTTTTTCTTTATTTTGTGTATATTTTTACATATTTGGACATATAGTATGTAAAGTGGTAACAGACTAAAAAAATAAGAAACTTTAAACTTTAAAAAAGCAACCTTCATGGGAAAATTTATGTTTTAGGACTTGGAAACTCTTTTATTTGCCTGTAGACCACTGCAGTGTTTAGTGAATGACCTCAACCCTGTTTTTTCCTTCCCTCCCCTGGTGGTGTGGGGGAGACAATGAATTCAGTCTCTGTACTAGTTTGGTTTCAGCTGTGTGGTGACTATTATGCCATTGTGCTGACTTGTGGTGGCTTCATGATTTGCATTTCTGTTGACTGCAGCCCTTCCTGACATTACCAATCTCTTTTCATTTAGCTCCACTGTCCCATAAGGTGAAAAGTTGCTGTCAATTGGCCAAGCTATTAAAAAGCAGTGGACAAAACTGGGGAAAAACTATTTCAATGAAACATCATACAATTAAATAATATAGAACTGTAGATGTCTATCTTCTACTTTACAAACTTCCTTTTGTTAAAGGGTATAATGTCTGGAATTGTCACTTTAATATCTAAAAATTTTTTTAATCATTTCAGGAATCCCAGTAGTTCCTTTCTTCTTGGATTCTTACCTAGAAGGAACTCCACATTTTCCTGAGGGCCTAAGTGAAAAGAATGTTAAGTGAGTTGGAGGGAACACACACTTAGCATCGAACCAACTTAAAGTTGGTAGGATCATCTCTTATACTAGACTCTCTCACTATCTTTGGGAAATTGATTCCAATGAGGCCAGAGTAGTACAGATCAGTCATTGCCTTTCATAATCATGAATTATCTTTTTGAATAATGTATAAAAGTTTAGTTTTTAATCTTTTAAAAAAACTTATAAAAAGTTAAGTGGACATGTTGCTGAATATAAAATATAAAACCTAAATTTTGCCTCTTAATATCTTTTTACTCTTATTTTTTCTTAAAAAATTTTATGGGTAGAAAAATCTCAGAATTAGGACAATTTAAGTAAGTGAAATAAAAGTCTTAGTATTTTCTGATTCACCCTGCTAATTTACCTCATCTATCTTGATCCTTCATCCAATATATAGTGGTACCTTGATACATGAGCACTTGAAGCCATAAGCAATTTGAGATACGAGCAGGCACAATTGGGATTTTTTGCTTTAAGTCACCAGCAGGTATTTGAATCATGAGCTTCCGCCACCCTCCACTAGATAGCCTACAGTGTTTGGTTTCACAAGTTACATGAGGCTGTCTCATTTAGTTCAGTTTATCTGGCCATGCGAGCATCTAGATTGAATTGCTTTTGCTTTCTTCTTTATTTTTGTCTTTATTATCAGTTTGTTGGGCAAATTTCCTAACTTTTAACCATGCATCCTGATGACAGAGGGATTGAAAGAGTTACAGTAGCAGCAGCATACAGAGGTTTCGCAGAAAATTAGTGAGGAGGAGCCCAAGGTGGATGAAGCAATCAGTACTAGTGAGATTAAGTAAATGTTGAGGATTTGGGAAAAAAATTAAACAATTTATTGAAAAGACACACCCGGAAAAAGTTGCACCAGGTCATGCATTGGAGCTGTGTAATGACACTTGTTTCACACATTATTAAAACATTCTGAAAGGGAGGAAGAAACAAACCTTCATGAAGAGGTTTTTGTTGCTACATCCTCTAAGTGAAATGGAGGAAAGTGTGGTAAAACAGTCAAAATTCAATGAAGAAAATGATGATAATTAAAGTAAAAAAATAATAAAGTTACATATTATAAGTAACATGTAAGGTCAATTTTGCATTTAAATGTAGTGTTAAGTGTAGAGAAAGTTATGTTAAGTGATAGCCCATGAAATGGAAACCTTCTCTGGCAGCATCTTTGCCTGGTCTTGGAGGTAAATAACATTTCATAATCAAGTTTATTTCTTTATATTATTTCTTATATATAAATATTTTTATTATGTTATTTATAAAGTACATTTTTGTATTTAAAATCATATAAAACAAAAAAAAATTGTGTGTTTTTTTTTGGGGGGGCCAGAATGGATTAATTGCATTTCCATTAAGTTGAATGGGGAAATTCCATTTGACACAAGAGCAAATTAAGTTACAAGCTTGGCCATGGAATGAATTAAACTCATGCGAAAAGGTACCACTGTATAAGCTCAATAGGACGGGACACTAGACTGGGAATATCCCACTTTCTCCCCACTTGTTTCTCCCCCCTCCCAGAGCTGACAAGCAATTCTACTGGTTTATACAGATATCATTTCTACATTATTTTTTAAAAGCTAAACATTTATGAGATCCTGGTGACATATTTTCCCAATTTAAAAAATACCCTGAAAATTAGAAATGGTTTGCTTGAAGCAGTTATTATTTTAACCCTTAACTTCTGTTTTAGAATCAATACTAAGTTTCAGTTCTAAAGCAGAAGAGAAGTAAAGACTAGCTAGTTGGGATTAAGTGACTTGTCCAGGGTTACACAGCTAAGAAGTGTCTGAGGTCAGATCCCATCTCCATACCTGGTTCTTTGGGCCACTTAGCCACCTTGCTATCCCACAATTATTTTATTTGAAAGACCTGAGGTATTCCTGAATGTGAGTAGATAAGGAACATGTTTGCCATGGGGATGGTGAGGGAATAAATTTTTATACAGCACCTGCTGTGTGCTAGGAACTGTGCGGACTGCTTTACAAATATCTCTTTTAATCCTGACAATCACCAAGCAAAGTGGGTGCTGTTTTTAATCCCCATTTTACAGCGAAGAAAGTGAGGTAAACAGAGGTTGTATCTTGCTCAGGGTCACACAGCTAGTGAGTATCTGAGGCCACACAAATTTTCCTCTCTATCCACTTAGCCTCTTGGCAGCCTCTAATACAGGCGTCCCCAAACATTTTACACAGGGGGGGCCAGTTCACTGTCCCTCAGACCATTGGAGAGCCAGACTATAAAAAAAAAACTATGAACAAATCTGTAAAATCTGTATGCCGCTGTCTGGGATAGCGGAGGCGGCAGCGCTGACTGGGATGGGCCTGTCCCACCTTGCACAGGCCCATCACCGCCACCACTATACCGGGCAGCAGTATACACAGTGTGGAATCCCCTCCCCCAGAGCGCCGCTCACCATGCTGACGTCTTCCATGGTGCAGCCACATCATCCTTTGTGTGGCACCTCGTTCTCCTTCAGTTACTCTCAGAACAAGGCGCCACACAAAGGATTAAGTCACCGGAAGTACTATACGTGAGTGACAACGTGTTTTGCGGTGCCGCCACATACAGTGATCCTCTCACTGGCCACCAGTGAAAGAGGTGCCCTTTCTGGATGTGCAGTGGGGGCCAGATAAATGACCTCGGGGGGCCACAGTTTGGGGACCCCTGCTCTAATAGATAAAGCACATGAGCACTTGTCTTGTGATAGTGCATTGAAACAAACATTTTGATCCTGAAAAATTTTATTATGTTTTGACTACATGCAAGTAAATAATTTTCAGGTTTATCAAAGAGGTGCAGTGTTTATTACTATTTATAATCTTATTGATGTAAAATGGGATGTTTTTGCTGTAGTTATTAAAAAGACAAAAATCAGTCTTGTTTAATGATCAAAAAAGAATTATATAGCAATATCCTGAAACTTTATCACCCAAAACAAGCCCACCTATCACAATATTATTGTTATTGTTATAAATGTTAAAAGTGGTCATTTTATAGTTAATAATAATAAATAGCATTTTATATAGCACTTTATGCTTTTCCATGCTTTTTATTAATACCCCATTTTAACCTCACAATAATCTTGGGAAGTAGGTACTATTTTTTTACAGATGGGGAAACTGAGGTAGATAGAGATTAGGTGACTTGCTCAGAGTTGCACAGTAAGTATCTGAGTCTAAATTTGAACTAAGGAGTGCCAGACTCTGGCCCAGTACTCTAACCTCTGTACCATCACAAGGTCATATTAATAAAGGCTTTCGTATATTTTCTTTTTATTGTATATTAATGTTATGAAATTTATTTTCTAGGTAAAAGACACCAAGAAAAATTATATACTAAGATTATTTTATGAAAATTGGAAGATTAGAAATTTTAAATTGTTACTACAGACATTGGAAACTACTGTCTTAACTACTATTCTGTCAGCCTATTTAGAGAAGAAAGGCAACTTCTTTAGGCCTACATAGAGAGACAAGAAAAGACCTAATGAGAGTACTGAGAATCAGTGACCAAGTAGACGATTCTTTTTCAGGAATTTTTACGGCTGAAGTCTATGGACTCCTCGGAATAATATTTTTAAATACACGAAGTAAAATATATAAAGTTACAAAGGAAACCAATTTTTTAAATACACGTATCAGAATAGTTTTAAAAACAAGTTCAAGGACCCTAGGTTAAGAACCCGTACTCTCCGACTGATGCTCAGTAGCAGTGCTAAAACTCATAGCAGAAGAAAGGCTATGGAGATTTATACTTGGAGTGGCTGTTCAGATTCCTGGTATTAAATTTGAGTTTTTTATCTAAATTCAAGAAGGGTTTAGGTTGGTTTAGAAAGATGTGTTGTATTCAAGTTTGCAGTAAAGACCACAATAAGTAAGTTAGATAGTAAGCATTTTTAAATCTTTCAGTGTTTATTAGTTTGTAAATATAGGGATCATCATATATTTATCTTCAACTCAGTTAATCGCGACAGTGGGAAAGAATCTTGTCTATTTGGACCCTTGCCATAATCAAAGCACTACTATTCATCTGATAATAATAAGCATTGGAATTAGAGGAAATGCCTTCTAGAATGCTTCTTCTGCAACTCCAAACAGCAAATAATTGCAAATGTTGCATACCTGTAACAATCTCAGCATTTATGATATGGATATTTTTTATTCCAGTTTCTGGTGACTGTTTGAACTGGCACACATCAGAGATGGTAAGGATTTTTTTAACTTAGAAAGATAAGTATTAGTATTTTAAGTATTGTATGTTTATTTGTCCCACTGGAAAAGAATGAAGAATTAAAACAAAGAAATGGCATTAAAATAATGCTTAGGTACTGCCCCTTAGCAGTTCCCTTGTTTCTGCTGATTAGGTGCTCCAAATTTGGAGTCATCCCCTTCTTACCTTCTAGGTTTTGTAATGACTCAAAGAGTTTGGCTCTTTGTTCTTTGTTCCCAAATCTTTTGTAAAAATTGTTAACCTGGGGGCAGCTGAGTAGCTCAGTGGATGGAGAGCCAGGTCCAGAGACGGGAGGTCCTAGGTTCAAATCTGGCCTCAGACACTTTCCAGCTGTGTGACCCTGGGCAAGTCACTTAACCCCCATTGCCTAGCCCTTACAATACACAGTATTGACTCCAAGATGGAAGGTAAGGGTTTAAAAGAAAATTGTTAACCTACTTTCCTATTAATTTTGAAGTAGATGTTTTTTGTATGTTTCCTCCATACCCCCTCTAGTTATTAAGCATTTTTGGCCATTGATCATGTCTTATCCTTTCATACCAGTAGTTAGTACCAGCATAGCAATAGGTATGTAAAATCTGTCATTTGGTTGTTTGGATGACATTTCCTATCCTCGCCATGAAACACTTACATGATTTCTACATTCTGTACCGTGTATGACAGGATTCATCGCAGGGAGACTCTGAGCCGTGGTATTCTCAGCGAGCATACGCGCGCTACTGGCAGCATTATAACCAAGCCATGCAGTGGATGCGGAGGCACCAGAGTGCCTACAGGAAGGCCATGTTGTCGTTCTACAATTCCCCATGGTATCTGCCTGCTCTCCTTCCAAGCAGCCGTTACGCTGACTGGGGCGGAGATGACCAGGCAGCCCAGGAGGGTCGTCTACCATCCACGGGGTGGCACAGCAGGTCTCCGTATTCCAGGTGGTCACAGCAGCCCCCTGCTCATGCCCACAGCCACCGAATGACCTCAAAAGAAAACCAAGCTCCCTCCACCGAAGAAGAGTCAGATTCAGATGGGGAAATAGAATGTGATTTGAGTAACATGGAGATTACAGAGGAGCTCCGCCAGTATTTTGCTGAGACAGAAAGACACAGAGAAGAGCTAAGTAAGTCTAGGCTCTTTCCTTTCGTTCTTTTCTACTACTCAGTTTTGTATCTTGTTAATGACATCACTGCATTGTCCTTCCCAGCCCTCACCCCCTCCTCCATTTTAATGCAGGCGTCCTTATGGAAAGCTCTTTCATGGCTAGCCATGGCTTCCAAAATATGGGCCAGAGTTACTTGAGGCACTGTGGTACAATAGAAAGGCTGCTGGATGGGGCGTTGAGGGGGCCTCGATTCCAGGCCTGGTTCTGCCACAAATTACTTATGTGTCCTAGGATGAGTCTCTTTCCACGTCTCAATTTCCTTACTTGTAAGAATAGGTGACCTCTAAGATCCCTTCCAGCTCTTGTGAGTGTGAAAGCCCCTGGCCCCTTTTATGATTATAATACTAGAATAACATAATCATTAGTTTTGAGTTAATAGTCAAAGTGATATAGTTTGTTTATAAAATTAGAGGGATTAGCTAAGAAAAGTTATAGTTTAGGTGCTATCAAATCTTGTTTACATCTTTTGGCCTTAAGCCTATTACTACAAGCCACCACCAAGCCCACCACAAGCAAGCTCAAGATGGTCATGAAGGAGGGAGAGGCCTACCTTGAGTAAAGAAGTGGAGTCCTGCTTTGAGTGCAAGCTCAGGGTGGTCACACAGCAGGGCCGCTCTTGTTTCTACAAACTGCTAACTCCTAATATTGTCAGTAAAAGACACCAAGAGTGCAAAGGCCTTTGAAAGGTTCACAATAATAATAGACTTAAATTACCACCCAAAGTGATCTTCTTTTGCATTCACTAGCTCAATCAGCACTTGTGTCACT
Organism: Monodelphis domestica; assembly: GCF_027887165.1. Lineage (NCBI taxonomy): Eukaryota > Metazoa > Chordata > Mammalia > Didelphimorphia > Didelphidae > Monodelphis > Monodelphis domestica. The sequence goes on along the minus strand of NC_077234.1, from coordinate 234,092,661 downwards.
AATTAAGAATCGCCCATGTGAAAGATATGAACATCTTTTGTCTTTTTTTTTTTAATCACTGTCACTATGTCAGGAGATTTCTCTCTATAAAAAAAGGCCATCTTCTAAGGCTCAGGGTCTCTGGTTCTGATGGGACCAGGGTCCAGCTTTGTTGTGAGGTTGACCCCCTCTCAATAAACCTATCATTTAGCTTGGAGTTTTTGTATTGGTGTGATAAATTTTCACCACACTCTAAATCTATGGTTTTCTAAAAACCATATGAATCAAATCAGAAAGTCCTTGTCCTTTTTGTAGTCTCTGTATGCTGGGTTCTTACTGTTTAAGAGTAGATATAGAGTAAGTACAGAATGGAAATATACTAGAGGATATTCTATAGCAGAGCCCCTTAGATAGAACTAAAGGGCAATGCTAGCATAACAGAACTTGAACACATGAACTCTCTTGTTTTCCCACCACTCAAACATTCCAAGAGACCTAGAAAAATTTTCCTAACACTAAAAAGCCCAAGAAGCTATTTTTTTCCTAAATTAGTATGTGCTAAAATACATGCTTTGTTTGAAAGATCCAGCAAGTCATCCCACATTTCATAGTGGCAGTTGGCCTCCATTAAACAATTTGAATTTTAGAAATCACATTTTCTTATTTTAAATTTTTATTATTAGCTTTTGTTTTTATATCATATCTAATTCCCAGTATATCCTTCCCCTCCCCCTATTCCATTGAGACAAAGAAGGAGAAAAGTAATTCAGCAAAACTAACCAACATATAAGCCACATCTGCATTACATGCAGTTTTTCACCCATAGTCAGCCACTTAGGAGGGAAGCATCTATATTTTAATATCACATCTTTGTGGCAAAGCTTAGTTGTTATAATTTCACAGCATTCAGTTTTTGTTTATTTTTTCCATTTCCATTCATTTTTGTCTGCTTTGTATTTGTTTTGTATGTACCTATTATAATTCATGTCATTTCCTCCATTAGAATATAATCTTATAAGGACTTCACCTGTGTCTTTTATACACTTAGCATAGTGCTCAGCACATAGTAAGTGCCTAATAAATGTTCTTTTGAAATATTCTTTTAGTTTTATATATTCTTTCCTGATTGTGTTTACTTTTCATCATTTCACGTTAATCTTTCTGCACCTCTCTTTACATTCAGTATTTCTTAGAGCATAGTAATATTTCATTGTCTTCATATCCCACAGCTTGTTTATCCATTTCCTTTCTTTGTTCCTATTCTTTCCTATTTACAGAAACACTACCATTATACATTTTGGTGACTGTGGGACCTTTATAGCATTGATTGATCTTACGATCAAAAATAAATTTCAATTTTATTAAAGATCAAATTTGTCTGTATTGTTTAAGATAAGCTCCTTAGGAGAGGGACCATTTTTCTATACATATCTCTAACATTTAACTTAGTGCCTTACATCTACCCAGCTTAAAAATGTTTGTTCAATTGAAATGAATTGTGTTTGGCATTTGAAGTCTTTTTACCATTCACAGAATCATGAGCACACTGACTGTCATTCAGCTTGAGCCAAGCCTTTGTAATATTTTACTTAATGAGATCAAGACTGTGAAAAAACTTGTGGTTTTCTAAGGACATCCACATAGATGTAGGCAAATGGAAATTTCCCTTGGAAAAATAAGTAATAAAAATATCAGAAAGTGAATTTTTTTTCCTCTAAAGCAATCAGTTTTCTTGATTGAGAGATAGAATTTCCAGTTCCTGCTTATTGGTAATATTTCTGTTACATGTCAACATTCAATCTGTAAAAGTAATGTTAAGGTTTTTCTAATATTTTACCCTCATGTTTGTCTTATAAGTTTTCTGTTTTTTTTTTAATTACACATTACTCAATGACTTTTTAATTCATTCATTTGAAAATAACATTCCTGTATTATAATCCACTTTAAAACTACATCTTCAGAATTTGGGGAGGGTAGGACAAGGGTATAACACTAGATTCTAGAGAGAAACTTTCCAAAGGAAATTTCAAACCACATCTTACACCTGGAAATAGTCCTAACATGCAAAATCATTTATGGAATGATATTTTGATTCTTTTTTAAACATGCATTCCTTAGTTCAGTATAAAAAGGAATTTTCAGTTAATTAACCAGCTAGACAGATCTCTGAGAGTTTATGAGGATGGGAATTCTAACTGGAGATTTATAGCAATGAGTTGTTCCAAACCTTAAGATAACCAAGGTTATCTATCTCTCTGACAAGTACATTAGGGGAAAAAAAAGTTTTCTTTTTTGTGTAAAAAGTTCTTTTATGTGGAAGTTAGTAATAATATGGAGAATAAGCATTTTCATTGTTTTGTATGAATAGTTTCAGATTAAATACCTAAACAATGTTAAGTGTTTTGATTTTGGTTTACATAATGTTTTATTCAAAGATCTAAAGTGCTTTATCAAGTAGTAAACATTATATTTTACAATAATTAAGTGGAAGTCACCAAGGAGAAAGGAAGAAGCAATTGCTTATGCAAAGCATATGGTACTTTTAATTTAGCTTTTCTAATTTGTGTTTTTTCACTGTATTAATTTAGTAACCATTTTCAAATTCAATATATTGCATTGTTGTAATACTAAAATTGACTTTCATGAGGAACTGCCAGCTTGAATTACTTCAAGACCTTGACTTAGAAAGTCTTTATGTCAATAGTTGTGAATATATAGTGTTCTTAAGTATTTGATAAACAAGTTCATATTCTACCTGCCTAATAAGATTTTCTTAGATCATTTTGGAAAGTTTGGGTACCAGAAGAGTAAATTTACAAAAAGTCAAGAACAAGAGAAAATTGAGACTAATCATAGAAGTTTGCAATTTTTCAATATAAATTCCAAAAATGGAGGCAGCTGGGTGGCTCAGGAGATTGAGAATGAGGCCTAGAAAGGGAGGTCCTAGGTTCAAATCTGGCCTCAGACACTTCCTAGCTGTGTGACCCTGGGCAAGTCACTTGACCCCCATTGCCTAGCCTTTATTGCTCTTCTTCCTTGGAACCAATACACAGTATTGATTCTAAGATGGAAGGTAAGGGTTTTGTAAAAAAATTAAATAAATTCTAAAAATATGTGTTCTAAGCCATTTCTGGGATCATGTATTTAGATCTGGAAAGGAATCTTAGAGGTAAAATCTTGTCCAACTTCCTCATTTTACATATGAGGAAATCTCCAGAGAAGTTCCAGTGACTTGCCTACAGTCACATAAATAGTAAATGGCAGGTGTGAGATTTAAACCTAGGTCTTAATACAAAGCCAGTGGACTTTCCACTGTGCTCAGTTCTATCTTAGATTAACTTGACTTAAGTAAAATTCTGTCAAATTAGACTTGATCTGTTTTATAATTCCTAGGAATCTAGATTAAAATGAGAGTAAAATGGGGCCCCCAACATACCACCACTAGAAACATCTTGCTTCAGATTATATTTCTTTGTCAGACTTAAAGAGTAACTCATATTCATGGAAAATTAGTTAGTTATGAAATTTCAAAGTTCAATTGTTTAGAAAATTCATATGATTTAACAAAAGAAATGTACAGAATTTTTTTATTCTTAAAACACAGACTTGAAAGATTATGTGGCAGATCCTCTAAGTAACGTACTTTTAGACAAAGATCCAGTCTATGAATCTTTCATGTTTTTCACTGGACCCAGAATTCAATGGTGGTGAACAAACCCATAAAAAGATAAGCATTGAATGTACTCCACTATATAAAGAGAGAATACGAGTAGTTATTTTAAGTATAATATACTGGTAACCTACTACTTTAGGAATCAAATCAGTCACCAGTAGAGGGGAGCTAGGTAATGTATCTCTATCAAGAAATATTCTTAATTCCTCAAATTAGTGTGCATAAAGGACCTAAAAAAGTCATGATTTTCTATAGTCCATCTCGAAAGGGGAAATCAGGATATGAATCAAGTTGGTATTTTCCTATAGCTGTGCTAAGATAATCAATTCTGACAAAATAGCTACGGTTGTAATGTGAAACACATGTTAATATTAGAAAAACAGAAGAAAACAGATTCTTCATTAAAGTTAATGTCCTCATACTTGGTAGTTCTATTTCCCTGCTTGTAACTACTCTGCCTTTTGACTGGCTGCTTCTGATATGGGTAGAATTGTCTCTATCTGTACTTTTTTACCTTTAGCTGTCAGAGAATAGTTCCTATTTTAGCAGTTATTTATGTTGTGCAGCAATTTGCATGTTTGATAGTGAAACACTATTCAGATTTTGAATGATTAAGAAATAAGGAGATCAGAAACTTAAGTGCCGTTATTTGCTACTGTAATCTATTTAATGTAGCATGTTAGATTATATTTTATGCTAGAATTAGACGAAAATTTCAGCGCTCTTCTTTTTAAAATGTGCTAAGCAACAAGACAGTAGTACTACTTAAGTATCTCTACAAAATGTTTCTTTGTGAACCCCTCTCTCCACAAAGCCAGAACTGTAGTTCAGGCCATTATTCCTTCTCTTAGACTATTGCTATAGCTTTTACTTTGGTCTCTCCCCAACTCTATGATTTGCCCAGAATAAAACAGTTCTGATCAGGTCTCCAGAGAATCCCTATTACTTCTAGAATCAAACAAATCTCTGTGATTTTCATTTAAAGCTCTTGATAATCTAACCCTTTCCAAATGTGTAGACTTCTTACGCATTACTACGATCCCATACACTGTGCAGCCATAGTGGCCTATTTACGCCTTTGCACTCACAGCCCTCAATCCCTGGAGTGCTCTTTCTCCTCACTTCTGACATTGGGAACCCCAGATTGCCTTGAAAGCTTAGCTTAAGGGCCATCTTAAACATGAAGCCTTATTTGGTTCCCCAGCACTAGTGCCCCCCGCTCCCTGCCCTGCAACTCCCTTATATTTGTTTTGTAAATACCCTCTTGTATATACTTCTTTATATTTGTGTTGTATTGCCTATTGAGTTGTAAGCGCCTTGATCCTAGAATTTGGATCATAAACTTAGGGTTCAGAGGGGCATTGGAGGTCATTGAGGCTAATGCTCCTCGTTTTATAGATAAGGAAACTGAGGCTTAATGAGATTAAGTGACTTGCCCCAGGTTTCACAGAAGTGGCATTTTAACTCTTCCTGAGTCCAAGTACAGCATAATCTACCATATCTGTGTTCTCAGTGCATAGCATTGTGCCTGGTGCATAGGAGTTACTTAGTAAATTCTTATTGATTGATACAAATACATATATTGAATTATAAAACTACAAGATTCTTTGTTATTCACAAACATAGACTTCCAGTTAAAGTCTAGCCTCAGCGATAAAGGCATATTACTCAGCCTTACTTATTTTGATATTTTCCTAAATGTTATTAATGTGGGTGCTCCACAGGTACAGATCACAACACCTCCATACTTTCCTATCTGTATCTTTTAGTAAATCTGCCATCTATCCAGTTGTTAACATGACTTGGTTTCTTCTAATACTTGAGGGTTACCAAGGCAACACTTGGGCTATGTGTCAGCTATATGTTTTTGTGCTTCTCACATTTCTAGTTAATGCTGGCATTATACTGCAGCCTACTTAAACCCATTTTCAACTTTTGCAATACCTTTCAGATCAACAAAAGTTCTTATTCTTTTGAAATTTATGATCCGTATATTTGTAGACAGGTAACATTCCCAGGAGATTGTTAGTGGTGGTTTGTTTGTTTTTGATGGCAGGAAGCTACTTGGATTTGTTGAAAGCACAGCACAGTTTTCAAAATGTGATTCAACCAATTCTTCAATTCATTTTTGCCCTCTTCTCCCATCATATTATTTATCTTCAGTTTTTGATCAAGGTAATTCTTGTTCATTAAGTTAATGTCTAATTGTACTTTGTAATCTGGGCACAATCCACATGGGAAAACAAAGTGGATGAAGAATGTATTGCCCAGACTATGACATGCAATAAATTAGTGTTACCCAGTTATAAATCTGGATTCTAAAAAATGTATACATATATCTATGTATATTGCCAAATTAAGATCCTGTTTTTAGAAACTAAATCAGTAGTTATATTTATTCCCCAGTCTCTCTCCCCATAGGTATTTAAGACTAATAATAACTGGCATTTATATAATCCCTCAAAGCTTACAAAATATTTTACATAAATGATCTCATTTGATCATAATAAGCCTTTGAGAGAGGTAATACAGGTATTTCTGCTTTCATTCTAACAACTGATGAAAAGGCATTACAGGACTTGCCAGGGCCACCACAGCCAGTGTCAGAGACAGGTTTGATCTATGATTACTCCAGTGGTGCTCCTTCCAGTGCATCCTGCTGCCTCTTAAAATAATCAAGATTTCAAACCCAAAGGAACTGCCAGATTATAAGAATCTCTATAAGTAACAATTGTTTTGCATATTTTATCCAGATTATTCCACAGCTGGTCAGCTAAGACTCTAACTTTGTTTTCCATAGAGTGAAACTATGCTAGTAATTGAGAACACATGCTTTCAAAGGAAGTAATTAAGTGATAAATAGAAAATTGTACAATTATGTTTACTTTAATTTTTAAAAAAATCATTGCTTTGTAAGCATTGCTTACTGAGCTGAGACTATCCTGACTCTCATAAGCAAGTAGGTTAAACAAGTACAAGAAGGAGTTAAAGCATAGAATTTACATGAATCTGTTTCTCCGACTCTGGATTGGCATTATTTTGGAGTCTTTTTTTCTACTAATTCTGGGATCAAATCAGTCACCATTGTGTTAGAAGATGTTGTTTCTTCTTCTTCTCCTTCTCCTCCTCCTCCCTCTCCTTTCCCTCTCCCCCTCCTCCCTCTCCCTCTCCTTCTCCTTCTTCTCCTTCCTCCTTCCTTCCTCCTTCCTTCTTTCTTCCTTCTTCATCAAATATAGTCTTAATTCTGCCATTAAATATCAAAATTAATGTGCACTTGAGGCCCAACTTATGTTGTGATTTTCTTCAGCCAAGCTAGAAATGGGAAATTTAGGATCTGATTCAAGTCCATATTTAGGTATTAGTAGAAGAAACATGGATCTCTGTTCTTACCCCCCCATCCTCCCCCCCAAAACAGAATTCTAATATATTGCTTTGGAGTTAGTATTTATTCTAGGATTTTTTCCCATTGGAATTATGAAACAAGCAATAATCATTTATTTAGTACTTAATGTGATCAGGGACTAAGATGGTAGTTCTATGAGAAGGGGTGTGTGTAGAAGGATCGGTTTAACAAGTCAATCAACAAACATTCATTAAAAACCTATTTAAAGATTGAAGGGACAAGATACTGATTAGAAACATATTGTTTAACTGTTTTTCAGTTGTTTCCAACTCTTTTCTGACCCCATTTGGGGTATTCAGGGCAAAGATGCTAGACTAGTTTCCCATTTCATTCTCAAGGTCATTTTACAGATGAGAAACTGAGGCAAACTGGGTTGTAAACTTGCACAGAGTCACACAGCTAGTAAATGTCTGAGGCCAAATTTGAACTCAGCTCTTCCTGACTCCAGGTCTAGTTCTCTATGCCCTGGGACAGCTTGCTGTCCCCAATTAGATTAGATATATAAGGTAAGTAAAACTGAGGGAGTCAGTCAGGAATGGCTCTGACGATTGGGATGATGGTGGGGCCCTTGATAGTAATAGAGTAGAGTGAATTGCAGTAATTCAGTAGTTTTATACCCCTCAATTGTGTGGAACATACGAGTGTTCCCAAAAAAGTAGTCCTTGAGGAAAAATATTCTTGGCAAGATCCACTATGGCATCAGACATTGGTACTGTATAAGTTCTACATCTCCAGGAGGCCCGCATTTTTCTCATGGTCCCTTTCTTTGTTATTTTTGGAAGAGAAACAGTAGTGGTATGTTCTCAAAGAATATCTTTCTCACACCATTTGTTCTCTCCCTCTATAAAACAAAATTCTCTTCAGTGATATTTATGGCCCCAAATATGTCCTCCCTTATCTAAACAAGAGTATGGTAAAAATGAAATTTGACTCACTACAGATCATAGAAATGGAGTAGAGAAGAGAATCTCTGTAGAGGATTAGGTCTTTAGACTTGATTTTCCAGACTCAGAATATTCTCTATCAAAAGGATATCTTCTTCTTTAAATGTTTTAAACAGATGTAGTAACTTATAGGAAGGCAGTAATAAAATCACCTCCCCTGGGCCTTCTCCTATCAATAAAAGTTCCAGACCTGAAAGTTAACTGGGCAGCAGGGAAATGGCTAGAGATAGCTATTGTCTGGACTAGAAGCATCCCAATCCCTCTCAAGGGAGCAGGTATCTTAGTTTTCTATGCACATCTTTTAAATACTCGGGATACCTGGGCAATTAATTTACTTGGCTGCTCAAATATACAGCAAAAGCCTTGAAGTAACAAAGAAGATGCGTGTTAGCTTTCTCTCTGTCAAGGTAATATTAGGCCAGCACTTCAGTTCTGCATTTTACAGCAAGTCATTTAATATATCTATTTTCCACGAATAAGGTATGTGTTATATTTCATTTACTGTGCTTGACAGCCTTTTGGCCCTTCTACACGTCTCTTTTTTCACATAAAAATAAACTACAGATGTTCTGAGACACAAATGGCTAAATACTTGGATTATTTTTCTGGGTTTACAGATGTTTTGGTTCAGTTGTAATTCATACATTTTATGTAATATTTTTACGCTTTTGGAAGTGTAACATGACTACAAATTCCAGATTGATGCTTAGAGAGGAATTAAAATGAGTGGGTAAGGACAGGGTGTGAGGCATCTGAGTGGTACTGTGAATGAAGCACTGACTGACGTCAGGAAGACCTGCATTCCAACCCAGCCTCAGATTGTAATTTTTGGCAAGTCACTTAACCTTTATTTGCCTCAGTTTCCTGGACTGCAAAATGAGATTAACGGCATCTACCTCTCAATGTTGTTGTGAGAATCAAACGAGATATTTGGAAAGTACACTCAGCACAGAACCTACCATATAGTGGGTGCTGCATAAAATGCTTATTCCTTTCCCCATATGTGTGTGGGTACGTAGAGGTTCTCATCAATTTGGAAGTTACATCTAAAGATCAAGATCGCAACCCTTTTCTGCCTGGCTATCCTTTGGAACTCTTCCCCTTGTCTTCTCATAATCATGTTAGAGATCTTTGTTGTATTTTCATAGCGTCCCCAAAGTACCAGCAGATGATGACTATTCATTTGATGTCCCTCATCCTCACCACATGACCAGCCTATCTCTCTTCCTGTCATGCAGTTCTGAAATGGCATCTTTTGCCTTTGTTGTTATTAGAAGCATCTCTGTGGTTACACTTTGAAGCCTGCTCATGCCTATCATATATCCTTCTGCTGCCCTCTAGTTAATATTCTCTTTAAAAAACCCTCACCTTCCATCTCAGAATTAATACCATGTATTGGCTCCAAGGCAGAAGAGTGGTAAGGGCTAGGCCATGGGGGTCAAGGGACTTGCCCAGGGTCACCCAGCTAGGAAGTGTCTGAGGCCATATTTCAACCTAGGACCTCCCATCTCTAGGCCTGACCTTCACTCCACTGAGCCACCTAAGTTAATATTACTTAGAGACTTGTAGACCATGTATTACTGCCATGTAGCAACACTGAAGGAATGCTGATATTTTTAAATGTTCTTGAAGCTTAGGGTGCTCAGTGGAGCTTTGCAGTTTCCCCAAGGCAGTCCACCCTGTTCTTTTCTTGTCCAACTTTGGATCTTACTGTCCATCTGCAGATGTGCATTGTTGGAAAAAGCTTTGTAGTCTTGGCAATAGGAATTCTTCATTCACTTGGTCTTTCCTATATGCATGGTTCAGTCAAACTCTTTTAAGTGATTATAGATCTCTTCAGGAGAGTCTGCTCTTCAGTATTCTGGGGCCTTGATGCATATGAAGCTTTTGGGGGACCTTATTATCTACAGAGATCTCTCCTTAGTGGCCTTCTTCCTCCTCTGTAAGCATTAGGGTCTAAGTAGGGGAGCTCCCCTCCCTTCGATTGGGAAGAGAGTTTATTATCATTTTTGCAGATTGTTTCCATTTTTTTCCATTTGTTGTCCTTCCTTTTTTTTTTGTCCTTAAATACCCCTGGGCTGACTTTGCTTAGTTAGATTTCTTGCAGTGCTTTCTTTAAACTGGTTTTACCCACTGCAGCTTCTCTCTGCTTTATGAGAAAATAGTCTTCGTAATTGTCCATCACACTCCTACAAACAAATTTATATTCTAATCCAGTGTTGACTTTGGCAGCCATCTTCCCTTTGGCAAGAAAGTCAAATTTTGCTAACTAGGGCACTTTTGTGGTTATTTTGGTTTCTCTATGGCAATTGATTTACATAGATTAAATTTCTTTTTTAAAGTACTACCATCTCTGTTGTTCATTTCCCATTTTTATTGTAAGTTGCGTGTTTAAATAGCTCAAGATTTAATTATTTCAACTATATACTACATCTTTTTTCATCCTTATTCTCTACTAAGTTTGATCTTAACTCTAACAGGATGATGACCTAACTATACGCAAAGAGCTGATTCAGGGATGATGCCTATCTCCCTGACCAGTCTTTTCCAATCTGTTGATATAGAGACTCTATTTCTGTTTTGTGATATTATTTGTTTTTGCCATGTTTGGTGCCTCTTAATTCTTTTCTTAAGGAAAGAGTGCTTGACATTAAGGTGGGAAGCTTCTATGTACTCTATAAACCTTTCACTCCTCCTCATTGTCCCTCTTCCCCCCTTCCAAAGCTGGGCTTTGTCATAGCTCTCTCTCTAGCCCCACATTTTCCCACTTTTGCATTAAAATTACCATTTGGTATGTTGATCTGATCTGGAAATTCTAATCAAGTTTATTACTGAATTTCTCTAACTCTTCTTCCTCAAGAACTAATGTTGGTACTCAAGCTCTAATAGTTTTCACTGCCCATCTATACTGTCTACTGCAAATGTGCACTCTGTTGGAAAAGCTTTGTAATCTGGGCCATAAGAATTCTTTATTCACTTAGTCTTTTTTTTCAGATACGTGTCATTGTACTTTAATATATAGGAGGCAACTGGGTGGCTCAGTAGGTTGAGAGCCAGGCCTAGAGATGGAAAGTCCTCGGTTCAAATTTGTCCTAACATACTTTCTAGCTGTGTGACCCTGGGCAAGTCACTTAACCCCCATTGCCTGACCCTTACACTCTTCTGCCTTGGAACTAATATACATTATTGATTCTAAGAGAGAAAGTAAAGGGATTTTTGTTTGTTGTTTTTTAATATACAGTAATTACCCACAAAATAACATTTCTTTTTGTCTTTGGTCATACTGTAACACTCACTTATATCAACTCTTTTCTTTGTCTTTCCGAGGAATATTTCTGAGTATTCTTTCAGTTAGCTTTAAACTTCCTTCTTCTGGTTCTAGCAAGAATGTCAAGATTTATATGGTTCGGGATAGCTAGGTGGCTCAGTGGATAAAGGGCAGGCCTGGAGTCGGGAGGACCTGGGCTCAAATCTAGCTTCAGACACTTTTTACTGTGTGACTGAATCATTTAACCCTAACTGCCTAAGCTTTACCCTCTTCTGCCTTGGATCTGATGCTTAACATCAATTCTAATACAGAAGGGAAGAGTTAAAAAAAAAAGATTGCTGTGGTTCATCTTTTTAAAAACTCTTCGTTTGTTGATTATTGGGCATAGATTTCACATTGAGGCTAGGAATCATCAAGCTGAAATTTATAAAAGATGCCTAAAAACGGACTCCCCACTCCCACGCCGAAGGGGGCTTCATTGGATTGAGGACCATTTTGTGGTTTTCTCTGTTTTATGGCAGCTTACCTGTGGTAAGCCTCTCCAGAGCTAGCTAGGCTAGATCTTGGGAAACAAATGTGAACTATCGCTGGGGCCACACTAAAAGCCTTTCTGACACTACAGACCCATCAGAACTTAACCTCTGCCGCCGTAATCTTGAACAGCCCATCCATGTCACCTCCACATGCAATGAGACCTCAGAAGTGGACTCCGGGCACACGGAACACAGTATGACGGAGCCCTGGTTTGTGTTTTATGCTGCCGTATCATTGCATTCCCCTTCAGGTTCTGGCAAAGGACTTCTAAAAGGGTGATGGCCAGAGTTACTTTAAAATGAAATTATACCTATTTGTATACTTTTTTATTTCCTCTTCATCTTCCATGCAGCGTATTCATAATATTTTCCCTCTAGGCACAGTACTGAGGGGATATATTAGTTTGAATTGTAGTTTTCCTGTTTTTACTAATAGATTCCCTTATAAAATCTATGTAAAACAGTCACTTGTTAATTTATCCTCTATTGCCTTATTATGTGATTTTCTGTTACTGTAAGTATATTAAACTTTATTTCAGTAGTAGATGAGTTGAGGGGAAAGTATTTTTAAAATGTGTTAAGCTATTTAACTTCTGATTAGATAATGATGAAAGCAGGCTTATCCTTATTGAAGCACCTATAATAATACCACATATGTTGTAAGAACTCAGCAAATGCTTTTAATGGTCCCTTTAAATTATGGCAAGAATGTAGAATTAAAAGCATATAATTACCTGGGCTGGAATATTTCCAGCACAAAACCTGTTTCAGTGAAAATTGAGATCTCAGAATGGTAAAGTCTGCCCCGATATGAGAACATTGAGCTAGCGTAGGAGTCAAAGGTTTACGTTCCCAGGACATGCGACCCTCACTTTTGCTCTTTTGCCTTTTGACAAGTTGCTTAACCTTTCCTTGCCTGGTCTGAGTGGCGCTTAGAGTCCTCCATGTGAATCGGCATCTTATGACTGCAGTTTTCCCCACTGCTACTTTTCCTATTTCCAGTATGATTTTCTTCAATCGTTTGACTAGTCAACAACTTTTTAGTAAGCACCTCCAGGCACTCTTCTGAGCACTGGAGATACAAGTCCAAAGAATGAAATAAATCCTAATCCCAGTGGGCGTGCCTTCCAGTGGGGCTGACCACACTCACATAGAGAAAAAAAATATATATATATATATATTTTTTTTAAAGATAAAGTAAATAATTACAAATATATACAAAGTGGTTAAATAGACGGTAATTTGAGAGGAAGTACATCAACAGCTAGAGGAGGAAATGATTGAGGAGGCTTCCTACACACAGAAGATTGTGCTTGATCTGAGCTTTAAAGGAGGAACTCCTAGGCAGCAATAAAGATGAGTCCATCATTCCAGGCCTAGGGGATGGCCGGTACAAAGACCCGGGCACAAAATGAAGTGTCATGTGGGAAGAAACAGAGACAGCTAGTTTGGCTGGACAGTCACATCCTGGAAGGGAAGTGATATCCAGTGAGGTTAGAAAGACAAGTTTGGGACCAAGTTTTGTCTATTAGGTCATTGGTGATATGTACTGGAGCTCAAGGCAGAGACCAGGACTGACTAAAAAGACTTTGTGGGTGACTCCGTGGATTGAGAACCAGGCCAAGAGATGGGAGGTCCTGGGTTCAAAGCTGACCTCAGACATTTCCTAGCTGGGTGACCCTGGACAAGCCACTTTACCCCCATTCCCTACTGGAAGTTAAGGGTTTAATAATAATAAGATGGGACACATAAAGTTTGAAGTTTCTCAGAAGCTGAAGTTAGAAAAAATAATAAGCTTCCCAAGCACAAAATATTTTGTAGGTGGGACTGAAAATGAGAGTATTTAAAGTACTACACTTCAGCTCAGAATTTTCTTTAATTAAAAGTGATCAAGAGACAAACTAAACTTTTGGCGTCTAACTGAGACACACTGAATATTTGAATTGAATGAGCTTCTTCATTTAAAGACAGAGAAGAGGCTGGGATTTGTTATGCGGAGCTATGGAATAAAATCACAGAGTAAAATCAAATATAAAGTACAGAATCAGTAGTTTGGTTCTCACAATGAAAAGAGATAAGAATGGAGGAAGGAAGAATAGCACCTCCAGACCCCAGACTATGACAGCACTAATCATCAAACCATCCAATGCTGATTTTAAAATAGAGAAGTGGATCAATGGACCTGTTAGACCAGGGAGGATCAGAACCTCGATAGCTCAGTGGTCAGAAAGTCAGAAAACATTTTTTAGAAAAGAGTCATATTATTTTTTTTAAACTGGAAGGTAACCTGGCAGAATGTAGGCTTAGACTTAACATCTTATGCCATATTCCACAATACATTTTAGATGGACACTTTAGCTTAATGTTAAGAGATCATATAAAAGTTCAGAAGAAAAGCATTTATGCTAAGGCAGAGAGATGTAGCCTTAACCACACAAGGGATAAAGACTGCTTAAAAAATCAAAATGCACTTGTGGAAAAGAGTCCTTGTATCAGATTTCTCTGATTCCGTGTCTAAGATATACAAATAATCAGCATGTATGTCTGTGTCTGTATATTTCTAACCAGAAGTCATTCTCCAATGCACGAGTGGCCAATGGACATGAACAAACTTCTCAAAAGAAGAATTGCAGACTGTTATTTCAAGAATCCCCCTTTCACTCATTGGAAGCTTACTGCAAATTAAAACAATCATAAGGTTTTACCTCACACCCAGAAACCTGGCAAAGATGACCAAAAACTGGGAATCGTCCCTGTTGGCGGTCTCGTGAGAAGATTGCCTTGTAGGTGAAACTGAATCAGCACAAAAACGTCCAAGCCTTTTGGCCCAGAGACGCCACTACTTGGCGTTATATCCCAAGGATCAGGAGAAACCTCCCCTCTACAGAAGCTCGCCCTCATCCGCTTCCACTTCCCAGGGGTTCTCTTAAGAGCCACCGTTCAGAGGGGCCGAGCGGGCCAGAGGCCTTACCGAGCTGCAGGAGGGGAGAGGGCTCGAGCTCTGCTTTCACGGGCACGGAGCACCGAGCTGGGGCAGGAGCAAGGAGGGAGAGCGCAGCGACGTTACCGTGGGCGGTGCGGGTCAAAGCAAGAATGTCCAATGAGGTGCTTTCCACAGTCACAAACCTCTGGGGTTTGGAATCGATCCCCTTTGGATGGGGGGGCGACGTACGTCACTGTAATCATGTGAGATGCACTTTATTATGTATGACTAGTTCGTGTTGGTGCGGTCTTACGGGGCTCAGGTGGTCCGGTAAGCTTCATTTCTTCGGCCCCCCCAGGCGTCTTTGGTGTATCCCCCGCAGACACAGGGACCTTCTATACGCTAGAATATCTGTAGCAGCACTTTGTGTAATGGCAGAGTTGGACCCCAAGAGAAGGGCTAAACAGACGGTAGATTTCGACTGTCATGGAGTCTCCCGAGCTGCTCTTCAGGAGCAGAGAACGGGCCGAGTACAGAGGAGTGTGGGGAAGCGTGTGCTCATCGGCAATGAGCAGGATCCAGGCATCACTCTCAAAGGAAAGGAGCAGCCATAGACTAATTAAAGGCGACTGTCGGGTACAAAGAGCAAGCGTGGTTTCAAAGAAGCTGTATTAGGGAATACTCCAGACGTACAGAGATGGGAGATCCGTGAGCGAGGAACATGGCACGTAGGGTCACTCTGTCAATGAATTTGTTTTACTCCCTTTTCCTCTTTTTTCTTTAAAAAATACTCTCTGTGATATGAAATAAGTCTTGGGGAGGGGAGAGATCCCGGGGAAATGTTGGCGATATAAAAAAAAGTCACCATTCATTTTAAAGGAAAAAGGTCAGTAGCAGAGCAGATGAGCTCTGCCCGAGAGTCGAGAGGGTGACTAAGTCTGGCCCCGACATTTACTAGCTGTGAGGCCTTAGACGAGTCCTCAGCTGTAAGGTGGAAATCATAGGAGTTGTTGTGAGGATCCAGTGAGGTAATACTTGTAAAGCACTTAACGTGAATGCCAGCTATTATAATGATTCCATGAGCAGGAGGCGAGGAGGTAGATGGTGGCCGTGTCAGCGTTGTGCTCTTACACTGGCCTAACGTGGAAACCGGGCAAATCCACCTGTTGGAGTGCTCAGGAGGAAGCTGAGGAAGTTCGTATTTTTCTCACGTGTTTTCAAGGCTCCTTAGAATGATTTGATTTGACTTTGGGCTGTTTCCCCCGAGTCTTGCTCTCGCCGCCGTGGCGCGGCACTGGATAGGTGGGTAACGAGCCGCGTCGTGCCCCAATCTCACGAGCACGGCAGCTCAGCCCTCCCCGACGGGCATCAGAAACGCGTTTATCTCCATCGAAAAACGGAGATGCGGCCCGCGGGTGGCAGTTGTGAGCCACGCCCTCACCAGGCCTTGTGTGTTTGCTTACTTAGAGAGACAGCAGCAGCTGGAGGCCCAACACCAGGACGTGTATGTGGAAGCTGACCACGACCTGCACCAGACCACGGGGCGCTCTGTGCAGCCTCCCTCCGAGAGGCCAGGAGAAAGGCGCATGGTCGAAATGAAGAAACTGTACGGGGACAGTGCTGCCAAGATCCAGGCCATGGAGACAGCCATGCAGCTCACTTTTGACAAGAACTGTGATAAAAAGCAGCCTAAATATTGGCCTGTTATTCCTCTGAAGCTGTGAGCCACATGAAGCCCCTTGCTGGGAGGGAGCCATCAGCTGACCCTCCAGCTGCCCAGCGTAATGAGACTCCAGGCTTATTGATCCTCTTCCCTTCCTCTTTCTATTTGGATGCATCTCTCCTAGCTTTATATTTTTTCTAGTTCTCAAGAAGAGTTGAAACTTTTTTCCTCAAGACATTTTGATTTATTTTGGCCCCCTCACTGAAAGGCAAAAAGAAATGTAGCCTCTTTTGAATATAAAATGAAAAATTCTTATATTTCCATTAATCCACACTGAAGATGTGTTTAACTAAACTGAACCTTCTTTTGTGAATTTTAAACATTTTTTGTTGTGAAAAATGTAAATATTGTAAATTCCAGAGTATTTCTATTTTAAATATATCTTATAATATTGGCATACCTCATTTTACTTTGGTATATCTCTAAAGTTTTTGTTTCAGTTTCAGAACACAAGTTAACAAAAAAAGATTCCTCTTCTGTAGTTATAAAATATTTGTCATAAAATGGGGCACACTCATTTTAGAGTCTGATTTCCCATTGCAAATTTCACATTAAACATTGAAGTTTTATTTGCGTCACAGTATTGATAGTGTTTGTCTTTAATCTGGTATACCACTGACTCTGCTCCTGAAATTAGGGTATTATGTCAATGATGCCACAACCAGTTCTTGAGTCTTAATCGTTAATACTGAACCTCCAAAGTATTAACAAGAGTCATGTATTTGCAACCTATGTGAACAGTTAGGAGATGTTAACCATTAGAAAGAAGGGTTTGGACTATCTTGATAAAATAAACATCTTATTTCTGATATAAGCAATCATATTGTGTGTTGTAATGGGTTTTCATGTTGTGTGTAATTTTGGTTGTTTTTTTTTTTTTATGTTCCACTTCATTAAGTTTCTCTCAGGAATCTCCTACGTTTCCTCCTTTTGCATTAGTTTCTTGCATCTTTAATCAGAAGGCAATTAAACAAGTTCCTTAATTTGTCTTGGCCCATTTCTTCATCTGTAAAATAAAGTTTGTAGGTAAATTGCTTCTAACATTCCTTCTAGCCCTGGGGGTCTTATAAATTACCACTGGGCTTGGTGCCTATGTCAAGCAAGGCATAGTTGTAATATTACCTCTGGATTAGGTCATTCCATCACCAGATCTGGTTTATGTATTCACATGCTTAATCATCCCTGAAGAACCTGAATTTTGTGCTCCGAATGTGTAGTAAAGAGCACAGCACTCTCAGAACTTGACTTCCTAAACTATCTCTTTGATTTAAAAACACACTAATGGAATTGACCGTACAAGGCAAAGATTATTCTTGAGTAAAGGAATGAAATTCCACTTTGCAGAACTACAGAAGTTCACAACATAATGTAAAAGTCCATTTATAAAAGCTAGCTACCTCTTAAATAAATTGTTACTGTTTATTGCCTTTATGGACCTGTGCTGACCTCAGAAGATTAGCACATCAATCATATGGTAGTGAAAAGACTCGCTATTGGCATATTTCTCCCTAAAAACAGCTTAACATTTCAGCACTTGCCTTGAGACAAACATAATACTTCATTGGGTTCAAATTTCATTACTTGGTGTTTCAATTTGTACTTAGACACTCAAGACAGAATTCAGAATTCATTTTCCCATAAGTTAAAATGTGACCAAGAGGCTATTGGACACATATTTTATCGTCCTCACATGTGCCAGAATTTTTCTTAAAAAGGAGAGAAATGTTTATGAAGACATCTAAATATTCCATGCCTAGAGTCCAGATGAAGCCCTGACGCTAATTGCCATCCCTATGATATAAATGGTTTTTCAAAAACATACATACCATTTTTACGGGAATATTTTCCAATTTTTTTTCTTTATCAGTCAAGTGCATATCTTTAGGTGAGCCAGATACCATCTGTATTCTATACCATTCTCTGGAACATAATTCATACTCAAGGAAATCATCAGTCTAGACCAGTAACTCGTAAATTTGGCCTGTATCATCCCTAGAATGTTCCTTTATTACCTTTTCTTAAATTTGCAAAAGCTTGAGCAGAATCCCCGAGTACTAATCAGCCTGCCTCTACCATGATGAAAAAGATTGTTCCTGGAATTATAAGATTATAAGAAGTGATCCTTTTGTTCCTTAACAGGTTTCTTAAAAGTTTGTGTTTGTTTTTGGTTTTTTTTTTTGTCCCCTAAAAGCATCTACGGGAATCATGTAATATGGGAAAAGCCTATGGCTCATCCACCAAAGGTAACTCAACCATGCTGGAAATTCTCCACAGGCAAATTAATAAATATGACAATTTGTCTTGAAATGGCACAATTGAATAATTGAAATTTGTACTTATTTCTGTTTCTTTTAAAAAAAAGCTTTGATTTCCAAAGTAAGACTTTTTAGAGCCTCTGCCCTCCTTGACTATTCTAGAACCATACCAAAAACATCTGCTACACCATAATGAAGATATGTAGATTACTTGCACAGGGGTTAGATTTTTTTCTGATTCAATGCATCATGAATTTACTAATTTTTCTGCTAGCCCATGTCTTAAGTCCTTAGTTAAAATGTCAGTTTTATTATCTCTTAAAGGAAGGTTATTCATTTGTAATTTTCTCCATATTTATTTATAGACTTTTTTCTTAAAAAAAAAAAAAACTTACCTTTCATCTCACTATCAATACTTTGTATTAGGTCTAAGGCAAAAGAACTATC
Organism: Monodelphis domestica; assembly: GCF_027887165.1. Taxonomy (NCBI): domain Eukaryota; kingdom Metazoa; phylum Chordata; class Mammalia; order Didelphimorphia; family Didelphidae; genus Monodelphis; species Monodelphis domestica. The sequence continues at coordinate 234,073,513 of NC_077234.1, read as the reverse complement.
AGGGCTACTCAGAGGAGGTTAAATAATTTGCCCAGGGTTATATAGCTATGAAATAACTGAGGTTAGATTTGAACCCATAACCTCCCATCTGCAGTCCTGGCTCTCAATCCACTGAGACACCTAGCTGCTCCCCTTTATACTTTTTCCTGCTCTAGAACATGTGTCCCGCTGACCACCTTTGTGCTCACATGATTCTGGATAGATTATGTCCCTTCTTTGTTTGAGGCATTGCATCTTGAAGTTGAAAGGGACCCTAAAAATGCCTTCCCACCCAATATATGACTATCTCTTACAGTCATAATGGGAAACAAATAGAAATGGGGACCACTAATTTGTACAATCCCCACAAGGATCATTTGGGTTAGCTTTCAAATAGGATCTTATCTTTGTTTTATTGTATTTTATTAAATATTTCCCAAATGCATTTTAATCTGGGTCAGACCATATTTGGGAGTGGGACCACATGGGACATATGTTGGATACCTGCTTTACAACATCTTGGTTCTGCTGGAATACCCCCCAATGATAAGGAGGTTGCAGGGCATTGAATCAAACCATTCCACTTTTGTACAGAACCCAGTGGCTTCCTTCATCCCCCCGAAACTATATAAACTAAAGCTCTTCCTTCGTAGGACATGTCCCCTTTCGTTTCTTCAACCCTTACTTTCTGTCTTTGTATATTACTTTTTTTTTTCAGTTCTCTAGATTAAACATACTTAATTCTTCCCAACTATTCCTCTATTATAATGGCAATATTCAAAAATCTGTCCTTCTACTTACCTACCTCTGGACAGATCTTCAGTTTGCAATCAACACTTGTAAAATGAGGTAGCCGAAACCGAGCCCAGTGCTCTTGTTTTCTCTCATTTTCTTGTCAGGAAACTGAGCTAAAAGGGAGTATCTCTTGGTGCTTTGTTTATATGTGTGCTGTGTGTGCTCAGTGCTCCATGGGGAACAAGACAAATATATATTTCAGATTTTATGATTATTTTAAAACTTAGCTGCACCAAATTATCCCTAGGTAAGAGGTTTCTAAATACTTCAACATTATACCGTATTACTTTACACACAGCATGCAAACTTGAAATACAGTTTATTTACATAAATTTTTCACAGAACATTGTAGACAAGAACTAGCTAAGATTTCTCTGTGCAAAGCTAGAGTTTAGGAATGAACAGAATGATTTATTTCACCACAATTCTTGGCATCCAGATTCATTCTCTGCTTTAACCAGAGCCAGAGGCTTTGCGCTCAAAAGCAGAAAATTTTGAATCCACGCAGAGAATCATGTCCATTCTGCAAACATCTAAGACTCTTACCTTCTGAGTCCAGCTGACACAAGCCAGGATCTTGGAGAAGTTCTGGCAGTTGAATCAGTAAGAAGTTTAGAACCTTGGAAGCAGCCTGCGGCAGAAAATGGACTTGGTAGGGAGCCTGAGTCAGACAAAAAGCAATGAGGAGTGGGAAGGGAATTGAACAGTTTGGGGAGAGATGCCCTGTCCTAGCAAACACCAGGTTCCTTTTTTAGTGAGAGACTTTATCAAATACTTTCTCTGCACCAGATATGGCTTCCGGTTTTCTTTTTATGCAATTGCCATTGGACCTTAGGCATACTAGCTGTACATAACTGAAAAGCATCCTTTTTGATCTGTTATGTGTAGATGCTAAAAGTATAAGACTAATAAAGGCACAGAGTCTAGAGATGTCTAGAGATGAATCTTGGTTGCAGGACAAATATGGATCACAGCAAGAATATTATTGTCCAGTAGGTTGGAGAATATGGAAGAACTGAGAGAGGAAAACCAGAAAGAGGAAGCCCTCTTTCTCTTCCTATCAACATCTAAAGGGCAAACAGCAAAATTTTAAAAATGGATCTGATAATACATGCATAACCCAGGTGGAACTGCTTGCCAGTTCCACGAAAGGGGAGGGAAGGAAAGAAGGGAGACAATTTGGGTCATATAACTTTGGAAAACTTATGTGGAAATGTATTGCATGTCATTGATAAAAAAAAAATAAATGACCAAAAAAAATAAAATAAAAAAGTTCTCTGTACCTGGTCATTCTGTGGTGGAGCAAGTCAAAGAGGTGTGACTCCCCACCCCCATCAATCATTGGAAGGCATGATGGAAGAGGGAGAAAGCTAAGTTAGAAGGTATGGTCCGAGGTGTGGGCATAAGGAGTGTCCAAAAAGAGATAAGAAGATAGAAAAGCATCTCCTACTGCCAAGTTTTATTTCGGATGCTCAGTGCCGGAATCCTGACGTGCCATGTGAAGCAGAGAACTGGACAAGTTAAAATTGGTTGGAGCAAGTATGTATATATGTGTGTGTGTATATGTAATAACTATAACAGTTACTGATTATACTGTATTTATATAATACATCTATATAATGTCCTGGTTAGATAATGTGCACATATATATGTATGTGTATCTATATAGACTGAGAAATCTATATATTTATATATAATATATAATCAATATATACGGAGCATCTAGGTGACTCAGTGGATTGAGAATCCGTCCTAGAGCTAAGAAGTCCTGGGTTCAAATTCAACTTCAGACACTTCCTAGCTTTGTGATAACCCAAATTGTGTAGCCCTTACTGCTCTTTCTGCCTTGAGACCAGTTATAATACTGACTGTAAGATGGAAGGCAAAGGTTTTAAAGGAAAAAAAGAATTCTGTGTGTGTGTGTGTAGCAATAATATGACTTGAATCTTTGAACTGAGGAGCTCTTGGAACAGGAAAAAGGTCAGAATTTTTTTTTGTATGAATTTAATCAAGAAAATGTTTGCCTTCATCTTCCCCAGAGCTCCTTCCAGTATACCATATAACTCTTAATCTTTGGGAGTGTGGTAGAGACTTGAAGAGAGAGAGGTTTTGCAGGACAGAGTCAAGGCTGGGGACCTGGCTGTCAATCAAGAAGAAGGGTCCAAACGGAATGTTCCCAGGAGGAGAGGCAGTTGAGCTGGCCAGGAGAAACTGAGAGACTTTGACTCTGGGTGGAAGCTGACCAGGGGAGAAACTTTTGACTTTGTCTCTGGCTCTGCCAGTTGAGCCTGACTGAAGGGGAAGAGTCTGAGAACTGATCCCGGTTAGCTTCTGTCCATGGGTGAAGGACCCTTGTAGGGCTAGCTTGGCTTTGGGCTTTCTGATCAAGGGGAAACCTCTGCTCTCTCTCTCTGAGATTTGACTGACCAAGAGTTGGAGGAAAGCCAGGCTGAAGGAGAGACTTTTCTTGGTGGCTTTGTGAAGAAGAAAGAAGATTTTAACTGTTGTCCTCTGTCTCTGACTGTCCCTCTGTCACAGTTGTGACTTCCCAAGCCCTCATAATCTTCATTTTAGATTAGGGACACCCTCATCCCTCTGACCTCAGTTTCCCATCCTGTTATCACAATAAACCCTTTACCTGAGAAAGAAAATTAGAGTATTGTATAGTCCACTCAGTAGGGAGGGAGGAAGCTAAAAGGCTTCCAGAAGTGGGCGGTTAAGGGAGGGAGGGAGGGAGGAAGAGGAAGGAGGAGGTTAGAAAATAGATTGATCCATCAGCCATCAGTAGGGATCAGTAAGCAAACCCCAGAGCACTCCCCTGTGGCAGTATTCCCTGTGCCTCCATCTCTCTCTGTTTCTGTAGTACCTCTACCTCCACTGTAACTAAGTACCATCAGGCGTGTCCCCATGCCAGCAGCAGTTCTCTAGTCATAAGCCAGAGTACGTCAGTCACTGCAGCAACAGGAAACAGTTTCCACATACCCGCAGCAGCAACAAGTAATAGTATCACACAGATTACATTTCTATTTCAGGAGAGACAAAAGAGCTTGGATTCTGATCCCACGAATCAAAAGAACGAAGTTCAAGTCCCAGGTCTTTCAACTAGTACCTGTTTTATCCTTTCACTTCCTGGCCTCAGTTTCTTTGCCTGTAAAATGGAGATAATCATGAGCCACCAGACCAGGCTATTATGGAGATAAATTATTTAGTATATGTAAGATAGAATATATACTATAATATATTAAAAGCGATGTATTATTATAGAAATTATACGTGTATTATTTGTAAAAATATGTATTTTTACCTAGCATTTAGTAATTACATGAAACTCATCTGTAAGATTCGCCAACTCATTTTATCATGAGATAATATTATCATATTATCATATTGCTCAACATATAAATACGACAGCTCAGCGTTTGGAGTGAGATTTGAAATGATAACTATCGGGTTATTAAGGGAAATTAAGTTATGTCGAGGAACACTTCCCCAAACTTCGGAAGCTGAGGTCAAGGAGGGCAGTCTGTCCATACTGCCCCTTGGTCCCATCAGAGCACCCTACTTGAAGCACTGCGGGTTGAAGCAACAATGAGAATTCTTCTGTTCTTTTTGGTTGATGTTAAATTCATCTTTGAACCTCCCATTGCAAATCCTCATCAGATGACATTTTGAAAATATTCCCAGCTCTCTCCAAACTGGCTGATGGGTAAGACATGGCCACAACGTCCCTGAATGGAGGCCTTAGTCATCTGAATAAATCTGTGTTAATGTGCTCTTTTACATTCTAGTGCTTTTTCCTAAGGAAACGTTGCACATGTTTGCTTCTGTAATTTCCTTGGGATTAACGTCATTCCTATTTTCATATAATTGGAGTAAATTTGGCATGTGAACGAAGGCAGGGATAAAAAGACATCTCATACATGCTTAGTGTTGGCCAGGTTCTGTACTCAACACTGGAGATACAAATTCGATCAAGTGAACTAAGTAGCAGGGTCTCCCCTATAGCATATCCGTGGAGTTCCAGCTCAGCAGCCAATAAGAGGCCTCCTGACGGCAGAAAGAAGTCAGCAGTTTGTGCTTGCTCTGGCGTGGGCATCCGATGCAAAGGGTGAAAAATAAGTAATTCTGCTAAATACCAAAACATATCATGGGCAGCTATGTAGTCCAATGCCAACAGTCAGGAAGACCCAAGTTAAAATCCAGCCTCAGACAGACTAGCTGGGTGACCCTGGGCAAGTCACTTCATCCTGTTTGCCTCAGTTTCCTCATCTGTAAAATGACCTGGAGAAGGAAATGGCAGACTGCTCCAGAATCTTTGCCAAAAAACACCCCAAATGAGGTCTGACCAAGAGTCAGACTAGACTAAAAAACAATTCTCAACAACACTAGCAAAAAAGAACTACCAGCCATCAAAGCTTGTTTCTTGGCTTGAGTAACAAGCAGAAAATGCAAAAGAGGTATTATAAGCCATAACTGAAATGATTCCTCGCCATCTGTAAGATATCTATACAAGAAAGCTAAGGAGAAAAATGAATAGAAATGTCTACAAGGAATTTCTGTACACTTTCGAAATTCCTTTCTCAGTTTCTCATTGCTGTCAGAACACTGTCTTAACACCTATCTTGCAGAGGTTGTGGGGATCAAATGAGATAAAAATTGTAAAGGACCCAGTACGATGCCTGGCACATATTAGGTGCTCTATAAATGCTTATTACCTTCCCTTTCACATCCCAAATTCCACGTACCAAAAAATGATTTGTGCTAACATTTATATAGTTCTGACTATGTGCCTCTCTCTGTTAAGGTCTTTACAATTATCTCATTTGATCCTCACCACAAAGGTAGGAAGTATGTGCTATTATGCTCCCCATTTTACATGTGAGGAAACTGAGGCAAACAGAGGTTACATGATTGGCCCAGAGTCACCAAGTAAGTGTCTGAGGCTAGATTTGAATTCAAATCTTCCTAAATCCAGACCCTGCACTCTCATGAGAGAGAGACAGAGACAGAGACAGAGACAGAGAAAGAAAGAGGGAGAGATGGAGGGAGGGAGGGAGGGAGGGAGGGAGGGAGGGAGGGAGGAAGAGAAAGGAAGAGGAAGGGGCAGGAGGAAAGAGAGGAAAGACAGTAGTTATTAAACACTCAGGTACTATGGGCTAGGCACAATGCTAAGTACTGAGAATATAAATTCAAGGAAAATTAAAGCTATTCTCTGACCTCAAGGGGCTTAGATTCTAATGTGGGGGTGGGGGACGACCAATATTAAAGAAAGCTGAGAAGGCCACTGGGTGGTTCAGTGGATTGAGAGCCAGGCCTAGAGACAGGAGGTCCTGGTTTCAAATATGACCTCAGATACTTCCTAGCTGTGTGTCACTTGACCCCAACTGCCTCGCCCTTACACTCTTCTGCCTTGCAACCAATACACAGTACTGATATTAAGACAGAAGGTGAGGGATAAAAATAAAGTGAAGGGGGACAGCTGGGTGGCTCTGTAAAAATTAAATTTAATGTGCAATATTAAAAATATTATATTTTAAGAGATTTATTGATGGTCATTAGAAATGAAGGAATAAAAAGGGATACAAAATAAAAAACCACATGCCCATGGCTAATCAGCCTCTTCAAAATCCCTGCTTACCACCACAGTCACCAACAGGAAGGAAAAAACCAGACCAGGAACCCCACTGAATTTTATTCCCTGTCTACAGGAAGTACGTAACTACAGGAAGTCAGTGGGCTCCTGGGAAATGCAGTTTTTAGGGTAACAGATTTCCAATTACATAGCTCAGTGGATTGAGAACCAGGCCCTAGGTTCAAATCTGGCCTCAGACACTTCCTAGCTGTGTGACCCTGAGCAAGTCACTTAACCCCCATTGTCTAGCCCTTACCACTCTTCTGCCTTGGAACCAATGCACAGTATTGATTCCAAGATGAAAGGTAAGGGTTTTAGTAAATTAAATAATTTATTTATTTATTTAATTAAATAAAAATGAAGTGAGGACTGAAAAGTAGGGAGTGGGAGAAAAGTACCAAAACACAAAGGAGAAAAATAGTTCAGGGCATCATGCACTTGTCTGGGATGGAAGAAAGCATGGTGCTTGCTGTGGGTGTTTCCTCAAATGGAGGTCCTGGGAGGACTTAACCAATCAGAGAAAGAAGCAATAGAGATTGATGCACTGTGAGCATGAGAAGTTTATTTGGACCCAAAGTAGAAAGGTATATAATGCATTCTAGAGTCCAAGCTAGTCTGATAGGCAAAACTCCATGAGATTTGGGTCATTCTTTGAAACGAATCTCTTATACCTTAAAAAAAAAAATCACTCACCAACTTGCAATAATACCTAAAATGTCTAGCATCAGAGTTTCATTGGCTTGGATAAAGGCATTGTCCAGGAACCCTCTAGTAAAATCAAATGGCCAGCCAATAGCAATTGTTTTAAATTGTGTAACAAGTAGTAGGAGTTCCCTAGCAAAGTTCTTGACAAACGAGAGACAGAACAGGTAAGTTTTGATGGAGGGAGAAGGTGGTAGATCCAAAGAAGGATATGAGGCTCCCTGGGAAGCCGAGTCCAGTTGGAGCACCACAGCAGATATTCCCAGGTAGCCACAGGGCAGCATGAGAGCACTGGATACTTAGAATCAGTATGGTTCTATGACTTCTGGCATGAATAAATGAATGATAAAGAATCGATTAAGTGCTTCCTGGGTCAGAAGCTTCATCTTCATGAGTTCAAATCTAGCCTGAGACATTTACCAGATATGTGATGTTGGGCAAGTCACTAGTCCTGTTTGCCTCAGTTCTTCATCTTTTAAATAACCTGGAGACATAAGTAGCAATAAGTAGTAAACCACACCAAATATCTTTGCAAAAAACAAAAAAACAAAAACAACCAACAAATGGGTTAGGAAGAGTGGGACAAGACTGAACCTGGCTTGTGTTAAGTTCTAGAGATACAAAAACTCTGCCCTCAAGGGGTTTGCTTTCTAGTATAGGAAGAGAACACATAAAGGTGAACCAGGGAGAAGGAATGTACAGGGTGCTGAAATGGAGTAGAAATTATGTCTATTATAATTTGAAGAATATTGGTGTTAAAGAGATGAGAAGCAAGTAATTCTGGAGGAGTGGAAGTACTGGATGATTTTACAAATATACTATAACCCATTTCCTCCTCTTACTGCTCAGTTCTGGGCTCTGATTATTTGTTTATACAATAAATGCATGTTTTTTCAGTCAATAAATATTTACGAAGCACCTACTGTGTGCACCTAAGGTCGTTTAAAAGGTATAAGCAATCCAGATAACACAGAGAGTCCAACACCCCTCTTATTACTAGTTTCTTACAACCTAAAATAGGGGGACAGACATCGGCTTGCTAGAAGTGTTTCCACCATCACAGAGGGTGTCCAGTGCAAAGTCCAAGTTGGAGAAGATTTCTCTACAAATGGTGAGGTCGTTCAGATGCTCCTATTTGTGAATATTATTATGTTGATCTGAATCAAGCCCTGGAGCATGGTAGAACCTCCAAAATGTGATCTGTAATTACTTAAAAGGGTTTGATCTAATTTTCCACACAAGAAAAATAAATGAAAAAAAAAAAGAAAAAGAGAAAAATAAATGGATAAAGAATGTCTCTCGTCCATTCTTTAATAAGCATTTGGATGGACAAATTATAGACACACATGTGTGTATATACATATATATGCATGTATGCATATATATGTATATATATGTTCATTCAAATATGAACTAATTGGAGAGTCATCCTTTGGACAATATATATTTTTCATCTAACATTACTTTTTCTCTTAGTAATCCCTTATTTTCAGTCTTGGAAACAATACTGTCTGTCGGTTCCAAGGTAGAAGAGTGATAAGGGCTAGGCATGGGGGTTAAGTGACTTGCCCAGGGTCACACAGCTGGGAAGTGTCTCAGGCCAGATTTGAACCCAGAACCTCCCATCTCTAGGCCTGGTTCTCAATCTACTGAGCCACCTAGTTGCCCTCTTCTAATGTCTCCTTAATTTTTCAATTGGGGATAATTTGAGGGAGGCCAGAGCAGGAAACTGACCAGCCTTGAAAGTTCAGGAAGGCCTGAACAAGGAGCTGCCTGGCCTTGGGAGTTTTTCAGAACCATAAATATGCCAAAACCCCAGCTGCCAAGAAGACCCCAATAACATAAAATTGTCAAGGTTCCAAGAATAGTATGTAGCAGACAAGAGCCATACATGCTGGCAACGTTCCAACAATGGTATGTAACAGATAAGGGGCTAGAAGGGGGGCCATACATGTTGGAAAGTACTTAAGGCCCAGCCATTCAGAAGCAACTTGGAACTCTGATGGCAGAGGTTCCTCTGGTGCGTGTACCAGTTCCATAATAAACAGCCCTTTCTTTGCCTGATTGCATTGTCCATGGGTCTGCCTTGGTGGTGGGTGAAATCCTGGACCTTAACAAATTAAACCAATTTTTTTTCCTGGCATGTATTTGTGATAACATGGGACTCAGTGCAACTAATGCAAAGTCCTCTTGAAAAGGATCATTTGAAGCATCTTACCAAGGAGAGAGAATACCTCATTTGGATTCTGCCTGGGAAATTTCCCAGTATTCTGGCAAACACCTCCAGGGAGCAAATGTTTCCCTCATCTACACCTCAGCATGCCGTTAAAACAAGATATTTCCTTTGGAGCATCTGTCATCAAACGTTACATAATTTTCCTAAAAGCCTGGCATATATCAAATGCTTTAAAAAAAAACACAAACTAATAAACAATAAGCACAGAGAAACCTTTTGTTCTGTATTTGGCTATTAGTCTTATGATAATAAACATTTAATCTGCTGTTGTTAAAGAAAATCACCTTCCAAAGACATCCTTCCTGTTTCTTTCTCCTATACACAAATCTTTCTCATAAATATTTTTAAACCCTTACCTTCTGTCTTAGAATCAATACTAAGTATGGTTTCCAAGGGAGAAGAGTAGTACGGGCTAGGCAATGGGAGTAAAGTGACTTGTCCAGGATCACACAGCTAGGAAGTATCTGAGGTCACATTTAAACCCAGGACCTCCTGTCTCTAGGCTCGTCTCTCTATCCATGGGGCCATCTAGCTGCCCCCTAATAAAGATTTGATTATAGAGATAAGCAGGTACATGGACCAGTACTTGCTGCCAATTTCCTAATCACCTCATTTTGACAAAAGTACAACCCAAACAATAGATCTGACTTTTTTCATTTTTTAGGATCTCCCTTTCTTAGAGCATCACAGAATCTTACAGAGACTTCAGAGGGCAACAATGTGAATAGATGTGGACAGGAATTCTTTCATCAGTGTTCCCTAAAAGTGAGCATCCAGGGTCTATTTGGAGAATGTCAGTGATAGAGAATTTACTACTATTCCACTTTGGGATTGCTCTGATTAGTCAGAGGAGCAGCTAGATGGTATAATGGATAAACCACTGATCTTGGAGTTAGAAAGACTTTAATTCAAATCCAACTTCAGATACTCATTAGTTGTATGACCCTGGGCAAGTCACTTAATCCCTAAATTATTCCTCATCTGTAAAATGGTTTAAAGTGTAGCTAGATGACAATGGTGAATAACTAGAGTCAGAAAGATTCCTTCCTGAGTTCAAATTCATCTACAGACACTTAGTAGCGGTGTGACCCTAGACAAGTCACTTAATCTTTTTGCTTCAGTTTCCTCATCTGCAGAATGAGCAAGAGAAAGAAATGGCAAACCCCTCCAGTATTTTTGCCCAGAAAACCTCAAATGGTTCACAAAGAGTCAGACACAACTAAAACAAATAAACAACAATAAAATTACTCAGAAGTTTTTCTTTGTGTGGAACTTACATATGTTTCTCTGCCATTATGGCCTTTATTCTAAACAACAGGGAGGGCCTGGGTACTTGGAATCACCTTTATTCTCTGCAACAGATGTTGATACTTAAACTACAATTATCTTCTCTGTGGAAGATAAACTGAAGCTAAGTGAGGATTATAAAGTAAGATGACTGAGTGATCTATGGGATGGCATTTCATGTTCTTCTGGGAAACAAAATGAACTCTCTCTTTTCCTGATCCCTCCATTCTTCTTTCCAAGGAGAACTCAGGAGCCATACTTCCATTTAGATACTCTCTGACTATTAGACAAAGATGCTAATTAAGAATACCAACCATCACCCCAAAGAGATAATAAGGAAAAAGACATGTACAAAAATATTCATAGCTGCGCTCTTTGTGGTGGCAAAACATTGGAAAATGAGGGGATGCCCTTCAATTGGGGAATGGCTGAACAAATTGTGGTATATGTTGGTGATGGAATACTATTATGCTCAAAGGAATAATAAAGTGGAGGAATTCCATGGGAACTGGAACAACCTCCAGGAAGTGATGCAGAGCGAGAGGAGCAGAACCAGGAGAACACTGTACACAGAGACTGATACACTGTGGTACAATAGAATGTAATGGACTTCTCCATTAGTGGCAATGCAGTGATCTGAACAACCTGGAGGGATCTATTAGAAAAAACATTATCCACATTCAGAGGAAAAACTGTGGGAATAGAAACACAGAAGAAAAACAACTGCTTGATTACATGGATTGAGGGGGATATGGCCGGGGATATAAACTCTAAATGAACATCCTAGTGCAAATATCAACAACATGGAAATAAGTTCTGGTCAAGGACACATGTAAAACCCAGTGGAATTGTGTGTCGGCTATGGGAGGGATGGAGGGAAGGGAGAGAGGAATAGAAAATTATTTTTGTAACCAAGGAATAATGTTTGAAATTGACCAAATAAAAAAATGTCAAAAAAAAAGAATACCAACCATCAAATGAGATGTAAATTAGATTGTAGATGGCTTCATTCTTGGGGTCCATTGCACCCTTCTCTTTCTTCCCCACCCCTTGTTATCCTCTACCACTACCATTGCAGAAGTAGAGTGGAACTACATGGGATAAAGTGCCATTTTGTATTTTTGAATTTTTTTTAAACCCTTACCTTCCATCTTAGAATCAATACTGTATATTGGTTCCAAGGCAGAAGAGTGATAAGAGCTAAGCAATGGGGGTTAAGTGACTTGCCCAGGGTCACACAACTAGGACATATCTAAGGCTAGATTTGAATCCAGACCTCTTATTTCTAGGCCTGACACTCTATCTCCTCAATGGTCCTTTATTTTTGAGCTTTTTATTGGTTACTGTGATCAAAACTATCATATGATGGCCAAACTTCTGATGATGAGCTCCTACAAAATAAGCTAGTCCAGTCGTGTTGTTGTTCAGTCATTTCAGTCATGTCTGGCTCTTTGGGGCCGCATTTGATGTTTTGTTGACAAAGATCCTGAAGTGGCTTCCTATTTCATTCTCCAAACATTTCATAGATGAGGAAACTAATGCAAACAGGGTAAAGTGACTTGTCCAGAGTCACTCGGCTAGTAAGTATTTAAGGATGGATTGAACTCAGGTCTTCCTGAATATGGGCCTGGTGTTCTGTCCACTGTGATGCCTCACTGGTCATTAGATAGTAGGCTATATCCAGTTCCATACTTCCTTATAAGCTTGTTAGAAGTTATCACTGCTTACACTTTACTAGTATGGCCTTTAGCAATCCAGAGTCACCTCCTCACCATTATTACAAGACCTCAAAGCAGGACTTTTATAGAGGGTACAGAGAATCAGAGACAAGAATATTTCCCAGTGAGCAATCTAGCATTTTCCCAGTAGGACCATGATGGTGAACCTATGGCATGTGTGCCTGAGATGGCATGCCTAGACCTCTCTGTGGGCACACATGCCAAGGCAATGCCCCAAGGACCCAGCATGCCCATCCCTGCAGCATAGAGTTCATTAGAGTTCCTAACTAGAAAGCCTGGATGAGGTGCAGCTGGGATGCTCTCCTACCCTTCTCCCCAGGAGGAGTTAATCAGCAGGTTTCTCTAAGACAGATCCCTTGCAGGACATGATTGCCCCACCCCATTCAGAATACAATGGCCTCTTAATTACCTTTGGCCTGAGTGAGACAGAAACATCTGATGTCTTTACTATCAGAAGCAACCAGTGTCTTTACTATGCAACGTATTTTTGGGATTTGGGGACATGTCTTTGAGTGTGTACTTTAAAAATGCTCAAAACTATACTCTAGTGATTTAGGAATAAGTTTTATGAATCTGAAGCTAGGCTAATAGCCTCTTCACTGTTCTATAGCTCCCTTCCCCAGTTTCTTTCTTAGGCAACCCTTGGCTGCTTTAGTCTGTTCAATTTTCATTCAAAGGGGTGCCTGCCTGAGGGAAAACACAATAGTGGCTTGTCAGAGGTATCCATCTTCCAATTAGCCCTGTATGCAGATTAAAACCTGACTTCAACCCTTAACCATTTGCTAAAAAGGTTAATTTGCAGGGTACCTGCTTCAGGAAGGCTAGACTGTGATGGGGTGGATATGTCAGGATGATGTCATTTAATCTGAGACATATTTTCCTATAAATAAGGGGGTTTCCTGCAAGCTGGGGCTATTTTTTTCTGGCTACCTTTTTCTCTCTTTCTCAATAAAGCATTGCATTCAAAATGGCTTTGGGTTCCTTGAATAGTGGCTAAAGAAGGTGTACTTGGAAACTTTCAAGGTCCCCACAATTTCTGCTTTGGAGAGGAGCTAGGTTTATGGGGAGCATAGCTCACATAACTAGAGGGGAGCAGAATAGAGTGCCTGTGCCCCTCGTCTTTTCCTCTACCTATGCCTGTCTACAACATCCACTCCCCTGTCCAGCAGTCCAGTGGGAGTGCTTCCTCCCTCCCCTGGATGGAATAAGTTGGGGACGCAGTGTAAGCCTGGCATTCAGTGGGGGGAGGGACACAGAATGTGGTCTGGGGGGTGGGCCCTGGCACTCCATCTCTTAAAGATTGTCCATCACTGCTGCAGGAAAACCTTTACCTCGCAAAACTTGAAAGTGGTCTGCTATTTATTTTTATTTCAAGTCCTTTACCACGTGGTATATTTGCCATATCTTTCATGTGTCTCTTTATCCACTTTGGGAGATGGACATTCACAAGTTATTCTTCAAATATTAATTCTATAACTGTATATAATATTCCCTTGTGTCAGACTAATTTCACTCAATTATTTCATGTAGGTCTTTCTAAGTTTTTTGTTGTTGTTGTTAACCTGCTCATCATTTCTTAGGTCACTATAGTATTCCATACAATTGATTTTAGTAATTTGAGTTTGGCTTTAAAGGATGGAAAAGATCAACAGACAAAGATGAAGAGAGAGTGACTCCAGGATTAGAGGAAGTTACTGAGGCAAAAAAGTCCATTATGTGTTCAGAAGACAGAGGGTTGTCCAATGTGATGAAAATATAAAACGGCAGGAGGCAGAAGGGGATTCACATATTGAATTAGAAATATGAGATAAGGTTGGAAATATGGTGAAAGGCCTTGAATGCCAGTCAAAGAATATGAATTTCTTAGATAGTTAATAGCAAATCCCCCAAAAAATTTTAGCAGAGGTAACATTATCAGATCTGTGCACTGACAAAATTATTCTTGCTGAAATATAAAGGAAAGGAGAATAGATTGGGAAGGCCTGCAGAGAAGCTATAAAAAAAAAAACACGTAACGGGAAACTAGGTGGCAGAGTGGAGAGAGCGCCATGTCTTGAGTTCTGGGTCCAATAGCTGACCGTAGACATTTTCTAGTAGTGGGACCCTGGGCAAGTCATGTAACCCCTGTGGTCTAGCCCTTAATGCTCTTCTGCCTTGAAATCAATACTTAGTGTCAGTTCTAAGGCAGAAAGTAAGGGTCTAAAGTAGAACAACTACAAGTAAATTGGAACTGCAGCTTAAACCAGAGAGCTTGCAGTAGGATAAAAGAAAGATAAATGTGGGAGAAGTCTCAGAAACGTAGTCATCAGGATCTTAGCTGCTTCAATGTCAGAGCTAGGGGAGAGGGAAGATAATCAGAGCTGTTTTCTATATGTTGTCTTGAAGTACTGGCAAAATGGACCTGGAGGTCAGTGATGCCAAAGTCCAATAGAAGTGGATGTCTGCAAGGCCACCTATTGACTTAGAAAACCACAAGTTAACATTATATTGTATTATTTTTTTAATTTACTTTGTTAAACATTTTTCAATTGCTTATGAATCTGGTTCCAGCCCAACTCAGGAGTTTTGTATCTATTTGTGACCTAAAGGCCCCAGGTTTGATACTAATGCTGGTCATTGAAGCTATCTGTGGTTGGAGCAGGGATGACACTAAAACTTAAGCCATCTACAATCTAATTTACATCTCATTTTATCTGTTAGCATTCTTAATTAGCAATCTTTGTCCAATGACCAGAGAATACAGAAGCGGACATATGGTTCCCAAGTTCCCCTTGGAAAGAGGACTAGAGAAATTAAGAGGAGAAATTTCATTTTGTGTCCCAGAATCCCCCTACTCAGTTCAGAGAGCCACCTCAACTGAGTGATGAAATTGACTCTTGGAGGTTTGCTGAATTGAATTGGTTACCAATTTTATGCTGCTTCTATTTTTGTAGCATACAGTCTTGCTTAACAAACCAGCACATAGTTTAGCAATAACCCAGCTTAAAAAATGCACACTCAAATGACTGCATCTAACTCTCAGAATCTCATTTTAATTCTGAATCTTGTTTTCTTTGACTTAAAATGCCTATTATATGTGAAATCATTTTATAGACTTTCCTAAGTCAGTGGAAGAATAAACTTTCAGAATGACGATGAGAAGTCGCTCTTATAATCTGCCAGCCTCCAGTCTCTCCCCTCTCCAATTCATCCTCCATTCAGCCACTAAAGTGACTTTCCTAAAGCTCAGGTTTGAGCACGGACACCTCATTCCACTCCTTTCTCAACATGTGCACACTCACTAAACTCAGGTGTCTTCCCATTGCCTCCAGAAGCAAATACAAAATGCCCTGTTGGGCATTCAAAGCCCTCCAACTTAGCCCCCTCCAATCTTCCCAGTCCTCTTACATCTTACTCCCCTACTGTACTCTGATGCAGAGACACTGGCTTCCTGGCTACTCCATAAACAAGACATTCAGTCTCTTTGCTGTGGCTATCCCCATGCCTGAAATTCTCTCTCTCCTCCAGTCTGAGCGCTGATCTCTTAGCTTTCCTTTAAGTCCCAACTTAAATCCTATCTTCTACAGGAAGCCTCCTCTAATCTCCCTTGATTCCAGTGCCTTCCGTCTATTAGTTCTCTCCTTTTCTGGACATAGCTTGCTTTGCTTTGTATACATTTATGTATTGACTCCTCTACTAAATTGTAAGCTCCTGGAGGGCAGGGATTTTACCTCATTTCCTCAGTATCCTCTGCACTTAGCACAGTGCTTGGTACATAGTAGGTGCTAATGAATTGTATAATTTAATCATGGCATATAAGACTTTAGAGGAAACTTGAAAGTTCTAATCTATAACTAGCATCCAATTCAAATCTACCAATTATTTTGTCTCAGAAAGAATGGGGAGTTTCCGGCTCATCCCTGTTCAGGTAGTTCATTACACCTTTTCCATGCCTTCCAAAACCTTGATTAGAGGAACATGATTATACGTCTATGTCTTTCTAGGTGTTGCTGAGTTGTTTTTCAGTTACGTCCGACTCTCCATGACCCTATTTGAGGTTTTCTTGGCAATGGTACTGACATGTTTTTGCCATTTCCTTCCAGATCATTTCACAGATGAGGAAATTGAGGCAGTTAAGTGACCTGCTCAGGGTCACAAAGCTAATGTCTGTGACACTTTGTCTTAATCTATCTCTTGCCTCCTCACATTTATATCTCTGTTGAGTAATTTAGGTTCTAATTACCTGCCTCTATCGAGGACTCAATTAGTGGATATTCTATTTGGGCCACTATAGAAGGGCCTTTCATAGGAATCATTATTTTTAAGCCCTTTTTCCATTCTTAGTTACAACAGGATTAAATGTGTTACAATTAAAATTATCTTGAGAGACAGATTTTGTGGTAAGAATAAAAGTTTATTATCATAACCGATAAAGTGTTGTAGGTTTCCATGGTTCTCTCACAAATAAGGGTGACCACAGTTGGGTCAAGCAGCCTAAAATATGGATTGTTAGGAACTCGTTATTCAGGCCCTCCCTTGACTATCCCAAGACAACTTTAACTGGTGATAGCTAATTAAAAGATAGTCCATCAGCCTATCTACCTCTCCCCATCCCCACAGATGGACCGATCATGTACACAAGAAAAGAACCCTTGTTCCCTTCATTTATTAACCAAATTCTATTAAAAAGGAATATATTCCTTGCGATTCCCAAAGACAAAGAAAAAGCATAAAACAGCAGACTAGATGGTATCTCTGATCCAGATTCCAGATGCAGCAATACATAGCAAGTCTCCTTGATGTATAGAATTGATACAATATATGAGAAATAAATTTTCACACATGACTTAAGTGACTTGCCCAGGGTCACACAACTAGGACATATCCCAGATAAGATTTGAACTCAGATCCTTCCAACACCAGCATTGGTGCTCTATCAACTGTGCCATCTAACTGTCCCCTAGTGATCCTTATTTTCAGAGCTTACCATTCAGTCAAAGAAGCAAGTTCCTTCCTTTCCATTTTCTCTCTGCAAAAAAAGATTAAAGTTCTCATAGAAGTGGGCAACTAGACCAAGTGAAATTTGCACAGTAGAAGGCTGACTCTAGATCATTGTGCCACTGAAATAACTATATATACCTACTTACCAAGGAGATCTACATACTTCCCAACAATGAGTCGGTTGTGATTAGTCACTGAATAAATTTGTTGTTATCCCTACTCACTGGCTTTCATAGTCATTCCTAAAATAATGGCTGAACTGACAGAAAGCAAATCAGTAATGGACAATACTAGGTTGTGAAATCTTGGCCACTTCAGTCCCAGGCTTTCATTGCAGCTTCCTGTGTATGCCTGATTCCAGCTCATAAGCAAGGTCTGTCAAACAGCTCCCAGGCTCGGTAAGGCCATTGGGCTCAGTTTCTTTACATATTTTTTAAAGTACATTGAAGTGATTTTGTTAAAACTTGAACTTTGGGAAATGCTATGCGATCATTTCAAGCAACATTTTCCAAATACAATCTCTGTATTATTCATTCATTAATTTAGGAAGTAGCTACTCTGTGCTAGGTTCTGTTCTAAGCACTGGGTAAAAAGAGACCAAAGCAAGCTCTGTCCCTCCCTCGAGCAGGGCATTGTGAATCTTAAAATTTCTCAGACTTGTGAATCTTAAAAATTCTCAAACTCTACTTCAGAATATTTGATTAAGCTAAACCTATTTTAAACAATGAAGGTACTTGATCAGGAAGGTGGGAACTCTAACATTACTCCACCCATACTTAGGCATACTTTAGGGGAAGATAAAGTTGTGAACTCCTTACTGAACAATGGAAAGGTACCCAGCCCATACTTAAAGTAAAGCTAAAACCCTTAAGCTGGGTCTATTTTTAGATCTAATACAAAAAGGTGCTAAGTACCTATAAAGGTCAGGCAACTTGCAAACTTGCAAGGGGCAAAGAGGTGTGAACTTACTCAGAAGTTTTAGTCTACCCAGAGAAGTTGAGAACTAAAGAAGGTGTGAATTAAGAATGGTCAGTCCTTTGAAAAACGTCTACTGTGATTGGTAGATGTGAAAACTTAGGAGAGGGGACATAGGAGAAAATTCTCTTTAAAAGGAGGTCAGAAAGGCCTCTGAAAGTAGTTCAGCTCGCCAAAGCTGAATTGGAGGGCTCGATGGCTGAACTTAGTCGAGCTAAGGAGCTGAACTGGAGGGTGTCTCTGAACATTAGAGTTTTGCTTGGAAGGATCTTGTGGTGAGTGATAAAAGACTGACTGGTCTCTCTTAAAGCTCAGGCCTAGGCCCCTTTCCCATTATTTCATCTTTCTCTCTCCCTTTCCTTAATTCCTTATTTGTATTAATTAAATCTCCATAAAAACCCAGCTGACTTGGGTTTATATTTATTTAATATATATTATATATGTTATATATAATATATATATATAATAATAAATAAAATATATTTAATATTTGGGAATTTTCCCATGGTGACCACTTTATTTTTAATATAAAATCAAGACACAAAAAATTATCTTTACAGTTTTGGCAATTCAAAGTCTTGAAACCATATTTTCATGGTCACAGTTTAAGGCAACCACTCTTTTATCAGTAACAGCTTCCAGTCTAGGCTGAAGATAATTGCCAAAGTGATATTCCTAGAATTCAGGCCTGCCTGTATGCCTTCCTCAACCACCTCCAGTGGCAGCCTAGTAACAAATACAAATTCTTTGTTTGGCATAGAAATCCCTTTACAACTTGGATCCGATCTACCTTTCCAAAATTATTGTTTGTTACTTTTTCACACCCTCCGCTAAATTGGTCCTACTGTTCATCCCACTCAACATTCCTTCTCTATTCCCTGTGTCTGCAATGGACCCAATCCTCATGGGCAGCTCTTAGGATCTCCAGGTCCCTGAACAGTCAATGAGCATTATTTTTGTCATATAATTTTATTTATTATTATATTATTATTTATTAAATTCCTAATCTGCACCAGGCAGAGGCAGCTAGGTGGCTCAGTGGAAAGAGTGCAGAACCTAGAGTTATGTTGACTCATATTCCTGAGTTCAAATCTGGGCTCAGATACCTTCAAGTTGTATGACCCTGGGCAAGTCACTTAACCCTGTTTGCCTCAGCTTTCTCTTCTATAAAATGAGCTAGAGAAGGAAATGGCAAACCACTCCAGTATCTCTGCCATGAAAACCCCAAATAAGGTCACAAAGATTCTGACACAACTGAGCATCCACAAATGTGCCAGGCACTGGGAATTCAAAGAAAGGTAAAAGACAGTTCCTGCTCTCAAAGAGCTCATGGTCTAATGGAGGAGACAAGTACCAAATTCTACTCTTTCTGCTGTCTCTCCCTACCCCATAAAAACTATTGTATATATTTTTGTACATACAGATTCATCTATATGTTCTTCATTTAAATTTATTTATGTTTATTATATTAAAATATCTAGTTAATTCCCTCTCTCCCTCCTCTCCTCCCAATTAGAGACAGCATCATTTGACAAAAAGATATTTGTGTATAATATGTTGCTTTCCTCTATAGAATATGTTCCTTGAGGATAAGAACTATTTCATATTTGTCCTTCCCTGGCACAATGCCTAGCATATAACTGATGCTTTATATTTTTTAATTGACTTCACATTGAAATTCAAATTCTACTGGTATGTTTCTAAAAGCAGATTGCCTAAAATAATAGATAGAAAAATCCCCTTGTATAGTAGAAAGAGTCCTGCATTCATGATCCTCTGAGTTCAGATCTCAACTTAGTCTGTGGGACCTTGAGTAAATCCTTTTCATTCTCTGGGCCTCCCTTTTCCAACCTTTCAAATTAAGGGTGTTGGACCAAATGACCTCAGAGTGCCATTTTACCTTCCAATGATTCCATTATTTTGTTTTGTTTGTTTTTTTAACAAACTCCTGTCTTAGAATTGATAGTAAGTATTGGTTCCAAGGCAAAAGAGTGGTAAAGATTAGGCGATTGGGATTAAGTGAGTTGTCCAGGGTCACACAGCTGGGAAGTGTCAGGGGGCAGATTTGTACCCAGGACCTCCCTGTCTCTAGACCTGGCTCTCTATTCCCTATGCCACCTAGCTGTGCAATGCTATTCTTTTAATAGGGGTATACTATGGTCAGAAGTCAATCAGGCCAGCTGTGCTAAGTTAACACATCCCCAACGATAATGGAAAAATCCTGAATCCTAAAATGCAAACAGATCTCGAGTCGACATTTTTCTGGACTATCTAAACCAGTTGTAACTGTAGACTATAGAAGGTGGCCGAAATCGGTTTGTTACCTTAGAAATAAAGTCAAGCTGATTCCATAAAGAGGAAAAAAAAGAATGGCCCAGTATGCTGACACATGCCTAGGAGGGATTGACGCTTCACCCTCCATAACGGGATCGACAATGACCCACTTTGTGATCTAGAGACACATGTTATGTGACAAGCTAGCAGATGCATATACTCACCCGAAAGAGACTTTCACAAGGGAGCTCCAGCTCCCTGGGGCGCAGGAAGGGTGCTTCTGAAAGCAGAGCACAGAAATGGCTTGGAAAACAACATTTCCTGCCCATTTTCAGCTCGATGCATGTTTGTAATGGGAGACTCGGTGCCAGAAAGGGCTTCTGTTGCTGTCGCTGCTTCTACTTCTTGACCTTACTGGAGTTTGTGTCTGATGTATTTCTGTCATACTCTCTATCTGAGCATTGTCGGAAAACCCCAGTTCTCTAGCTAGTCAGTGCATCTACGTATATCCGTGTGTGTGTATATTTGTGGCTGTTCATATGTATAATTGGGTGTACATATATACACTGTATATAGATGACTGTATCAATGTGTGTAAGGGGACAATCAAGCTATCAAGTAACAATTTTTTATTAAGAACCTACGATGTATCCAGGCACTGCTCTAACCTCAGTGATACAAAGATGGAAATGAAAAGAGACCCTGTAGCAAGGACACAATGCATACCGAAGCACGAAGACCTGAATTCAGATCTGATCTCAGACACTTAATAGCTCTGTGAATAGCGGGGCAAGTCCTTTAATTTGTTTGTTTCAGTTTCCTCTCTGTAAAATGGGGACGATGTTAACACTTATCTACTTAATCTCTGCCTCAGTTTCCTCATCTGTAAAAGCGAGAATCACATTAACACCTATCTAATTTTTTTAAAAATCTCTATTTGTCTGTTTCCTCATCTGTAAGAGTGAGAATCACATTAACACCTATCTAATTTTAAAAAATAATCTCTGCCTCAGTTTCCTCATTTGTAAAAATGAGAGTCATATTAATAACTATCTAATTCAATCTCTTTGCCTCAGTTTTAACACCCACCTACTTAATCTATTTGCCTTAGTTTCTTCATCTGTAAAATGAGGATAATAGCATCTAACTATTTAATCTGTTTGCTTCAGTTTCCTTATCTGTAAAATAAGGATAATATTAGGGTTTTGGTAAGAGTCAAATGAGAACATTATAAAGCACTTAGCAGTGATTGGCAAAAAGTAAGAGCTATATAAATATTAGCTATTCTTATAGCAAAAATGGTCTTTTGGGCACGACATACAGAAATGGAATCTAGGAAAGTATATGGGAAGAAAATTAGCATTGACTAAGCACCTACTATGTGCCAGGCTCTTTACCAAGTGCTTTACAAATATTTTCTCAATTGATCAGCAAGCACAACAATCCTGCAATGTAGGTGCTAGGACAAAAAGTATGTTCAGACTATAACTAATGTAATTACTGAGAAAGAGAATTCCTGAACTGTAAAAAAGTTCTTGGGAAACATTTTTATTGGTTTTCTACTTCACTTTCTTACACTGTTAGAAAATACTGAGGAACCATTTCCTATAGTTCAAAATATTAAATTTAGTAAATTTAATAAAATATAAATTTAAACAAAACAAGTTTAAAATACTCTCTTTCCTTTGCCTGCATATTATATGTGGTTACAGAGCCAGTGATGCTAGGAATACATTGTGAAAGGTATTGATTCCAAATAGAGGGGTTTATATTTGACCTTAAAGGTAAATAGAGGGGTCAGCAGAGTAGCTCAGTGAATAAAAAGTCAGTCCTACTTGGGTTCAAATCTGTTCTCAGATATTTCTTAGCTGTGTGACCCTGGGAAAGTCGCAACCCCAAATGCCTAATCTTATGGCTTTTCTACCTTAGAAATGATACCTACTATTGATTCTTTTTTTTAACCCTTACCTTCCATCTTAGAATCAATACCATATATTGGTTCCAAGGCAACTGTAAGGGCTAGGCAACAGAGATTAAGTGACTTGCCCAAGGTCACACAGCTGGGAAGTGTCTGAGGCCATATTTGAACCCAGGACCTCCTGTCTCTAGGCGTGGCTCTCAATCCACTGAGCCACTCAGCTGCCCTCACCACCCTGAACCTACACACACACACACACACACACACACACACACACACACACACACACACACACACACACACTTATTGATTCTAAGAGAGAAAGTAAGATTTTTTTTTTTAAGGAGAATGTAGGAAGCCACTGGACCTCACTGAGAGGGTGGAGGGTAACATGATCAGACTTGTGACTAACACTCTATTTACTGCGTCACTTATGCTCTAAAAATTACAAGATTGATGAGCAATCAGGCAGCTCAGGGGATAGAGAGCCAGGTCCAGAGATGGGATGTCCTAGGTTCAAATCTGGCCTCAGATACTTCCCAGCTGTGTGACTCTGGGCAAGTCACTTGACCCCCATTGCCTAGCCCTTACTACTCTTCTGCCTTGTAACCAATACACATTATTGATTCTAAGACATTGGGTAAGGGTTTAACACAAATAAAGAAATTGCAAGATTGACAATTGATGAAACATGGGATAATAGGGTCAGGAATCAAGGAAGACACTAAGTTCGTGAATTTGAGAGACTAAGAGGATTATGATACCTTCAGCAGAAATAGGAAAGTCTGAACAAGAGATTGGTTCATTGGGAAAGGTAAGTTCCATTTTGGACTTGTTAAGTCTGAGGCACTATGAGACATCCAGTTCAAAATATCTAATAAGAAATTAGAAGTAGTCAACTGGTGCTCAGGAGAGAGACCAGGGCTAGATATCTAGATCCTAGAATCATGTGAAGACAGTTGCAAATAAGGTCACTAAGAGAGAGAGTGTAGAGGGGCAAGAGAAAAGGTCCAGAAGAGAGTCATCAGGTGAAATTCACCAGCAAAGAACATATGGAAGAAGCTATCAGATAGGGGAAAAAAGACCAAAGAGAGAACATTCACAAAAGGCCAGAAAAGAGAGAGATGGATCAACAGAGGCATACATTGCAAAAAGACCAAGAAAGATGAGGACTGAGAAATGGTCATTAGATGCAGCAATTTGTAAACTTTGGAGAAAGTTGACACCCAAAAGTCAGAATTCAAAGGGTTTAGAAAAGAAATGAGAGAAGGGGAAATGGGAACAAGAAGTGTAGACTGCCTTTTCAGGGAGTTCTGGATATAAAGGGAGAAGTACAGTATTATATATGAAGAGAGCTAGGTGGTGAAACAGTTAGAGTGATGGGTTTGGAGTCAGAAAGACTCCTCTTCCTGAGTTCTAATGTGGCCTCAGACATTTACTAGCTGTGTAACCCTGGGCAAATCACTTAACCACAATTATTTCAGTTTCCTCATCTATAAAATGAGCTGGAAAAGAAAATGACACATCATTCCAGTATCTTTGCCAAGAAAATCTCAAATGGAGTCACAAGGAATCAGACATGACTGAAAAACAACAATAGGATTATTGTATGATTAGCTAGTAGAGATGGTAGGATCCAGTGAAGATTTTTGTGTGTTTTTTATAAAGATAAGCAATATTTAGGAGTGTTTTTAGGCAACAGAAAAGTAGCCAGTGATGAGGGAGGAAATGGATATTAGATTGAGAAAAAGGATAACAGTGGAGGCAACATGCTGAGGAAGACAGGAAGGGGTGAGATTAAGGGCACTGGTTAAAAGGTTGGCTTTTGAGAAGAGAAGGATCCTAGATTGTGAAATAAGAGGGGATGATCTCAAGGAATTTGAAGATAAGAAGAGTTTTGAAAAAGAAGGAAGCTGGTAGCAAATGGCTTGATTTTCATGAAGCAAGGTCCTCAGCTGAGAGGACAAGGGGAGGGGAGGAATAGTAAAAGAGGCTTGGGGAGAAGAGCGAAGATTTGAAGTTACAACCATTGTGAGGGGTACAGAAAATCAATTTGGGAGGTGTGAGTGGATTGCTTTGCATCAGGGAGCATCCCACTGAGGTCAGATAATATCAATTATAGAGTAAAGGATCTCCAATTTTAAATCCTCTGACTCTAATAAACTACTCAAAAAGATAAGAAGATATGGAGACTGAATGGGCAACTGGAGTGTGGGCCTGGGAGTATGAATCAAAAAGAAGGAAGAATTGCTCCAACAATTTTGGAGAGCAGTTTGGAATTACATCCAGAGAGTTATAAAATTGTGTATATCCTTGGACCCAGAAATACCATTGTTAGGTCTGTTTCTTAAGGAAGCCAGGGGAAAAGAAAAGAACCTGTATGTTCCCAAATATTTATAGCAGCTCTCTTTGTGGTAGTAAAAAAAACTGGGAATTGAGGGGATACCTAATCAACTGGGGAATGGCTAAACAAACTGCAGTACAGAATTGGGATGCAATACTTCTGTGCCCCAAGAAACAAGGAGTAGGCTAATTTTAATAAAACTTGGAAAGAACTACACGGGATAATGAGCAACAAAATGAGTAAAACCAAGAGAACATTATATACAGAGAGTAAACTGAAATGTGGAAACATGAAACACATCATTTATATCATCATGTCTGTCTCCTGGATGATGCCTACTGTCATGTGGGGAGCAAGAAAGGCCTGGGACTCTTGTAGATAAGTTCTATTAATAATAATTAGGAAAAAAGAAAAGAAAAAGGCAGCCTTTGCTGCTCTCTGTCTTAGAATTGGTACTGACAGAATTAAGGAACTTTTTAAGGTGGTAAAGCATATATATAGAGTGCCAGGATTGGAGTGAGGAGAGCTGGGGTTCAAATGTGGACTAAGACACTTCCTAGCTTTGTGACCCTGGGCAAGTCACTTAGCCCTGATTGCCTCGTCCTTTTTTCTTGTCTGTCTTAGAATTGATACTAAGACAGAAGCTTAGAGTTTGAGGGGGAAGGAAAAGATGATGGTAGGGAAGGGGAGAGACAGAAAAACATGTCAGAGGCTAAGGAGAAGTTGTTAGGCCAGGTTATATGAATTGTTTCTAAGATTTTGAAAGTGAGAAGTAGTGGGGAGTTGGCCACGCATCTCTCCCTGAAGAACTCAGCTCTGGGATAGCCCAGACAAAGAACACTTTGGGAATGACACTTAAAATAATGGTATTGTGACCACTAGAGGGATGAGCCCATAAAATGGTCATAAGGGCTTTTCTTGATTATGCTAGCTGTGCGACCTTTGGCAAATGACAGGGTTACCTCTGCGATCCTTACAGTTCTAGACCTATGATCCTAAGAACAACTTGCCATCTTATGCTTGAAAAAAATTAAGCCTAGAAATATGCAGTCAATGTTACACATATTTACCTAGTTCAAATGATAACACAAAAATGTACAATCTGGAAAAAATTAGTATGTTGATTTTCATACAAGAGATACTTTAAATGCTTGAATTCAGGAGAAAGGCAAGGCAGTGGTTCAAGGAATTCTGGCAGACAGCTACTAAGTGTTCAACCCTGGACAACTCTATTCTACCCACCTCCAAACCTCAGTTGCTTCCTTTACCAACTGGGTTACACAACACATCTTTGTAGGATCTTTGGGAGGAATACCCTTTGGAATATGAATATAGTATAGAAGTAGATCAACAGCAGACATTAAATTAACTCAACTAAGCCTTTCTTGTCTCAGTTCTACTTTTCCTTGCCTATGTCTGCATAAAATGGTAAACAATTGACAGTGAATTGGTCTTGCGTTTGTAAAATTGTTTTGATAATTTAAGAGAAAAATCTAGAATGGAGGAAATAGAACACAGTCTTGGGTGAAATCAATCGATCAAAAGTCTTATTTCTGTTAAAAGGGAAGAAAAATAATATATGTGAACTCCTTGAAAGCAAGAACTGGTTTGATTCGTTTGTTTGTTTTGCCCTTTTTAAAAAAACCCAAATGTTTAACAGAATGTTAGGCTCATAAAAGGTCCTTAAAAATGCACAGATCTGGGACAATCTTGAAAGACTTATGATGGGGAATGCTATCCGCCTCCAGAGAAAGAACTGTTGGAGAGGATGAATGCAGGATAGAGCAGTCTCATATTTCAAAAATGTTAGCCCTTTCTTGGGGGAAAGTAACAAGGGAAAACAATAGTAAGAGGAAAGCAAGGACAGCAAAAGGATAGATGGGATGATAATAATAATAACTAGCATTTATTTATTTGTTTGCTTCGTGCTTTGAGGTTCAGTAAGTAATTTACATGTTATTCCATCACAAGTTTGCAAGCTTGGTGCTATTATTATCCCCATTTTAAAGATGAGGAAGCTAAGGTTGGCAGAAGTTAGGTGACTTGCCAAGAGTCATGCAGCTATTTTCTGAGGCAAGATTTGAATGGCAGTCATCCTGATACCACTGTGCCAACCGAAAGCCCATGTTCTTGTATGCTCTAAAGGAATATGAAATCCAACATGTCCATAGCAAAATCCATTGTCTTCCCTACCAAACCTTGCCCTCCTTTCTGAAATTCCCCATATCTATTGAGGGTAACAGCCAGATCATCTTCACCTCCTCACCCTTGTTCACTCAACATAAACAATCAGCTGCCAAATCTTATCAATTCTCTTGCTACAACCACGCACTCAGGAGAGATCTCACCTGGCAGGAACTACTAGCATCCAGTAGTGACCGTGAGCAGAAGGGTAGCATCCCACCAAGATGACAGTCCAGCTGGGACGATGCTTCATTAGAGTCCAGATGGAGGCTTAAATCAGGGCAGCAGGGAACTAGCATAATGACAGCATCAGAGGCTTGCCTTGTCTTTCTCTAATGATGGACTGGCCTCATGCGTACACCCCTCTAACCAGCCCTAGGTGGATCCTCACTCCCTGCTTATGGTCTGTGTATTTGTGAGATAATTCCACTGGATTATTGGGGGAAAGCTGCATGGCTACTTTGCTTACTATGCCATTTCACTCAATGTTTTCTCTCTGAATTAGCTGTGTGCTTTGATTGGAAAATAAAGATAACTCTATTAGTGAGGGCTCATGATTTCTAGCAGCCAGCTGATACAGTAGGGGTACAGTGGAAAACTATTAAGCCTGAAATCAGGACAATTCATCTTTGTGAGTTCAAATCTAGCCTCAGATACTTAACTTGCTGTGTGATCCTGGGCAAGTCATTTAATCCTATTTGCATCAGTTTCCCCCTCAGTAAAATGAGCTAGAGAAGGAAACTGAGAACCACTCTAGTACCTTTCCCAAGAAACCTCAAATGGGGTCTCAAAGAGTTAGACATGAATAAATAATAACAAGCTTTGAATGGGTATGGGATTACCTTGAACCTTATCTAGGAGACTTACTCTGGGAGTTGAGTGGGAACCCTGGAGGCTCCAATGACATCTAGTATACATTTTCTATGTAATGTTCCCCAGTTTCTCTTCATATCCTTGAAGATAACAATAAACCAGATTGGGGTATGGAACTTTGGAACAAAGAGGTGGAATCACCTCATGGATCATTTATTTCAACATCTTTGATTTGCAGGAAACTGAGTTCTAAAAAAGGCAGGAGACCTGCTAGAGGTCATAGAACTAGTTCTGTGTAGGTACCTTTCTACATATGTTCAGGACCAAAGGAAATTAATTAAAATATTGCCTTGAAATATTGCACAGGAATAAAGTATTTTTCTCTTTAAGTACCCCCCCAATCACAGGTCTAGACCCACTGACCCTTAAAAAAGAAACAGAATTTGACGAATGAATCAATGATATTATAAGCTACCCATTCCTCTACTGGGTCACCAAAGCCCATAACGTTCCTCTTTAAAGGCAGCTAGGTAGTACAATAAATAGAGCAGTAGACCTAGAGTCAGAAGAATTAAATTCAAATCTGGCTTCAGGCAACAACTAGCTGTATAACCCTGGACGAGTCCTTTACCTTGTATGCCTCAGTTCCTTCAACTGTAAAATGGGGATAAAAACAGCACCTACTTTGTAATGTTGTTGAGAGAATTAAAGGAGATCATATTTGTAAAGCTACTTACTTAGCAATGGTGCTTGACAAATAGTGGGTACCAAATAAATTCTTATTCCCATTCTCCCGTCTTTAACATTATTGTGGTTGCACTTTACCTTGTTTTTATTGAAATATCTTTAAGTTGTAGATGAAGCATGAGGACCCAAATATGGAGATACCAAGAAGGAAATGAAGAAAGCTACTGGAAACCAGTAACTCAGGAAAATGAATGTCCTCTGCTGAATAGTGCTCACAAACAGCTATAAACATTTGGAGATGCTGGGTCATTCAGTTTCTTCCCTGCAGCCTACAAACATTCCCATGTCTCCTCATTTGAAACAACTACCAAAAAACCTCCGATCATCCCATCTCCACTAGCTGTATCATCCTCTGTCTCTCCTCTCTCCTATAATCTCATGGGATGGCCAGGATCCTGCTTCTAGGTTTCCTGTAATGATCACTCTCCCAGCACTCAAAAACACAGCATGGTTTGCTTTATGTAAGTTCCAAAGACCAGAGCTTGACAATTCTCTTTGAATAGTATATCCTGCACTAGTTAGAGGCTGGCCAGAGTCATATTTCCCTATGATCTGTTGCCTCAAACAGGATATGGCAGATGGGAATCAGTTTATTTTTCATTTTTTCATTCTTGAGAACTTAGAGAATTGAGGCTTTTGCAAAAGGGCAAAATTTGCAAGGTGTCGGTCTTTTCTGGGTGTTTCGGTTCTATTTTGATATTTTCATATGTCATTAGAATATCAATTCCTGCAGGACTTTGTGTACAGAAAAAAAAGGAACTGTTTTCTCTTCTACCCTTAAATTTGAAGGGTCAGATCTAAGATGCAAAGGAATCTTGTTCGGTGTAATCCCCAGTGGTCTGGTCAGCTTCATTAGACAACTTTTAAAGCTGGCTAGTGAGAATTTCTCCAAATTGGCCCATCTGCCATCTTGTCCTCAGCCTAATAGATTGAGCCTGTCTCTAAAGCTGTCATTTCTAGCTCATCCCAGAACATACCATTCTACCCAGTTGATAACATAGTTTTAGTTGCAACAGACAAATAGACATTCTATGACCTAAAGTCAGAGCTGTTCGTGCTGAGGGAACAGTTGTGAAATGAAGAAAAAGCTAAGTGGCTCTCTTTAACTTTCATACCTCATACTGAAGTTGACATTCCACCAGTTTCATTTTAGGTTCCAGATACTTACATTAGTCTCTGCTTTTTCTCTTTAATCATTTGCCAAAAATAAGTTCTATTTTTTATGTAGCAGAAAGTCTTCCACCATAAAGAATTTTTGGAAAACTGCAAGACAGGATAATAATTTTTTTAACTTTTTGCTGGTACCAGCTGAGTTTAATTTATGAATTTATTTACCTTTAAAGCAGATTCAGATGTCAAGGGTGCAGTAGAGGAAGACTCTATAACCACTGTCTTTATTAACAGCAATCAAAATACTAACATTAGTCACATATCCTTAGGCTGCTACAAGCACAAACATTTTTCCATAGTGGAATGTATAATGACTTGGGAGTGGAGATACCCAGCTTTCCTTTCTGGCTCTGCTACTAATTAGCTGTGTGTGTGACCTTGGATAGCCCATTTCTTTTCTTGGTCTCACTTTCCTATCTTTAAAATGTAGGGATTGTATCACTTTGGCAA
Organism: Monodelphis domestica; assembly: GCF_027887165.1. Lineage (NCBI taxonomy): Eukaryota > Metazoa > Chordata > Mammalia > Didelphimorphia > Didelphidae > Monodelphis > Monodelphis domestica. The sequence goes on along the minus strand of NC_077234.1, from coordinate 234,043,288 downwards.
AGATGACAAAAATGGAAAGTGGAAAATGTTGCAAGGGCTTCAAGGAAACATGCACATTAATGATGGGACTGTTCCAGCCATTTAGGAAATTAATTGGAAACTATGCCACCAAAGTCACCAAAATATGCATTTTGACCTTTGACCCACTTGCCCTGGGGGGACCAGCTCTTGCGGGATCACCCTGCACCCACTGAAACTATCACTGGCCCCATTTCCCCAAAGAGAACAAAGAAGGCAAGAATACAAAAAGATTCATTGCAGCTATCTTTGTAGTAGTAAAGAACTAGAAATTAAGGAAGTGATCATCAATTGTACAGTGGCTGAAAAAAATGATGTATTTCAATGTAATGGAATCCTCTTGTGCCATCAGAAGTGAGAAAGGGACAGTGTCAGAGAGAATTTGGAAGCTTTGTGTGAAATAATGCAGAGTGAAGTGAGAAAACCCACCAATATCTTGTATGGATTCGAGTCTCTAGTCTCTCCCAACTACACATTCATGAAATTTTAAATCACCCAAGTCCAATTCCCACATTTTATAAATGAGGCAAGTGAGACCAGGAAAGGTTAGTGATTTGCCCAAGCACACAGCTAATTAGGACCACAGTTAGTTACTAGAAATTGTAAATAAATAAATAAAATGAACACAGATTAACATTTCTATTACAAAATTAATCACTCATTTCTCAGCCTCTTGTAATCTGACTTCTCCATTCAATTGGAACCATTCCCTTCAAAGTTATCTATCATCACTTGCCAAATCCAATGGCCATTTCTCAGTCCTTCCCCTTTTCAACCTCTGTTGTTTTTGACACTGTTAACCATCCCCTCCTCCTAACATTCTTACCTTTCCTGCTTTGTGTGATCATGCTGTCTTTTAATTCTTCCACGTGCCCTGCCATTTCCTCTTTGTCCTCTTCCTAATCATCAGCCATGCTCCACTCCCTAACCATGGTGTACCACAAGTTTCTATCTTGGACCCATGTGTCCAATTACCATCTCTCTACAGACAGTTGCCAGACATAGTCCCTCTCCTGGGGTCCAACTCTGCATCATCATCTTATTTATTAGATATTTAATATCCTATTCTGTAGGCATAGCAATTCAACACGTACAAACCAGAACTCAACATCTTAATCTCCAAACCCACCCTTCTTTCTGACTTTCTTGTTAATATGGAAGTTGTCTCCATTTTCCTAATCACCCAAGTTCACAAGCTTAAAGTAATCTTTAGCTTTTCCCTCTTCTTTGCCTCCCATAACTTTCCTTTCTTTTTTTCCCAAGACTTGTCAACTCTTCATTCATGGGATCATCACCCTAGTTCGATATTTCACAACATCTTACTCTTCAGCAGTCTCCTAATTGGTATCCTTGCTCTAAATTATTCCTGACTCTATCCATCCAACATACAACAGTTAAAGTGACATTGTTAAATGTAGACATGATCATGTCATTACCTGCCAGGGCACTTCTACCAACCTCTGAAATAAAACACCAACTTCTCTCTTTGACTCGTAGTCTTGCACAGTCTGACACGAGCCTACTTTCCCAGGCTTATTAAATGCATTCTTTCCCTTCTTTCAGTCTGCCTTCCCATCAGACTGGCATACCTGTTACTCACACAGGCCATTCCATCTTCCATTAATGTGTCTTTACATAAGATGTCCCCCAAGCCTCTTCCTTACTTGAGTCTCTTACTTCAGAGTTCCATCCAACTGTCACTTCCTACCAAATTAGAACTTACCTTGCATAGTCATGCCAGTTAGCCTCAGACACATCCTAACTGTGTGACCCTATGCAAGTCATTTAACCCCCATTGCCTTCTCAGGTGGAGGTAGGGGTGTATAAACAAACAAAGTCATGTCAGAAGATAGAAAAGAAAGTTCTCACCACCAAAGACCTTTCAGATGGTTTGACATCAAAGACTAACATCAGTTTTATCATTGGAAGTAACATTAAAGGAGATGAATTTTCATCTGTTTTGCCACTATATCCTGCTCCATTGCTGAACTCTCTGTGAGCCTCAATGGAGAGAGCTGAGGGAAGAAGTGCTTCCTTTGGGCGCCTGGACAGAGGGGGAATAGAGCAGCTTCCCCAGTGCTGGTTCTGCACAGGTGCCATGTCTTCGCCAACACTGCCCTATAGGCTAGACTTTTCCATCTGACTCGTAGCTGAAACTTTTTATATATGTTATCTTCCCATTAGAATAGAAGCTCCTCAAGATCAGGGACTGTCTTATTTTTCTTTTTATATCCTTGGCAGTTAGCTGTGTACTTTGTGTATTCCAAGGGTTCAATAAATATGTTTTCATTTATTCATTTCCCTACCTCCTTGCAAGTACACCTATTACTTTATATTTATTTTCCAATTATTTCCAAGACTATATATAATTTCTACAGACAGAATGTAAGATACTTCTCTTTTTTAATTTTCAGAAAATAGCACAGTGCCTGGCACATAGCAGGGTGATTAATAAATGTTTGTTTTTGAAGGATTTGTCCAACCAAAGTCGTCTGATTTCTCACCAAGTGCTTTTCTACAATACCAGTAAGAGACATGTTGCAAACTGCCCCAAATAACCCTACCTGCTCTTCTTTCACTTTTTGCCCCTTCCCCAAATTTCATTATTCCAGTTTTGATATTTTGTTATTTTAGTCTTGAGGGGAAAGGGGATTAAAGGAAACAGATGAGAAAAAAATAAAGGAATAATAAGAAAGGACGTGCCTAGAACCTAGGTCCTATTCCAACAGGATGGAGAATGAGCAACACAGTGCTCCATACTGTGTAAGGAATATGGCTTTTGAATAATGATGGAGAGAATAACAAAAGGATTTGGACCTCTTCAAAAAGCATCACCTATGGTTCCAGGCACTCTTTAAGAGAATATTTTAATCTTCTTTAAGAGAAACTGAGACAAGCAGGGTTAAATGACTTGTGTAGGGTCACACAGCTAGTAAATATCTGAGGTCAAATTTAAACTCAGGTCTTCCTGACCCAGCACTTGATCCACTGTACCACTTGGCTGCCCCAAACTCTGGAGATATAAATATAAGCAATCCTTGCCCTCAAAGAGTCTATACTCTAACAGAAGAGAGAACACTTAAAGAAATGCTGGAGTAATACAAGTTGGGTTACACAGCTAAAAGGAGGAATCAAATAAAATGAAAAAATTTCAGGGGGGAAAAAACCTTTGATCAATGCTAGTTATTTAATGGTATATAAACAGTCAAGGATCTGCCACAGGGTATCTCCAGGCCTGCTCCTAGGCTCCTAATTTCTCCTGCTACTGGTTCAGTGATGATAAACGATAGCCTGGACACCCAAGCCAATATCCCATAGGATTGCACACTGGAGGGAGGTCAGGGGTCTTCATTGGATTTGGCTAAACAAACATTTAATAGGTAACTATTGTGTGCTGTAAGTGTTGGGATCCAGGTGTGAACAAATCATGTAAATATTATAGATGTACCCAAAAGCTGACTATAATTCTTATATTTCACATGATTGATTTCTTGATCCTTGTAACAAAGTGAAACTCTAATCTGATGGTATGCCAACCACTCACCAAGCCTTAGGTCCGAAGAGGTCCAATTGGAACTATGGACCAGACTTTTACCTTGCTTTAACCTCCACCTCTTTGATCTGGTGGTTGTTAACTGAGCCAATGTTAAATTCTCTGCCATGTTACATGTTCATTAACTACCTCCCATTCCCCATTCCTTGATTCTGCAATAAAAACTGAGTCCACCTGTGACTCTCTCTCTTTACCATCAGAGGAGAACCACAGACTGAATCTTGTGCTGCTGAACCATTTGTCTGTGGCTCTTTCATCCTCATGTCTTCTCTCTCTTAATCCTTAAACCCCTTCACCCATTTTCCCACAGTCTTCAGCTTCCCTTTTAGGTGCTACCCACGAAAAGAATATTTTGTAGCTGCAGACAGCTACAATAAGTGTTTCTGTTGAGAAAAAGACAAAGAATATGAGACTTAAAAAGCCTTTGTACAGAAGTAATTATCTAATCTAGTGGAAGAGATCAAACTTTCATACATGAAACAATTAGTGAACAACATTGGCAGTCAGGAAAACAGATAAAGAAACATATCTTTCTCCCCCTGGTTAATAGGCTTGGGACTACTGTGACAAAAGATCATCTGATAAGGTCACTACATCCAGAAGTTTTTGTTTAAGAGATCTTCCTAAAGTATAGTTTTAAGTTACATTAGGGTGGGGATAGGAAATAAACTGATGTAAAGGAAAAAAATCAATAAACTACATGCAATTTTTTAAAAAGTGAAAATAATAATAAAAAAGAAGTAGTCCTTTAAAATTCTACTCTAAGGTGTCATCAAATTATGGAAGTATCCCTGGGTTTTAGGAAGTCATGCCATCACCTTATAAATACTATTAGCTTCTTGAAGTTGGAAAAATTCCAGTTGTAGACTTTGTAATAGATAGATAGATAGATAGATAGATAGATAGATAGATAGATAGATAGATAGATAGATAGATGGATGGATGGATAGATGGATGGATGGATGGATGGATGGATGGATGGATGGATAGATGGACAGGCAGGCAGACAGACAGAAGATAGATGATAGATAGATAGATAGATAGATAGATAGATAGATAGATAGAAAGGATGGATGGATACATACAAACACAGACATGTAGATAACTACATAGATTGGCAAAGTAATTGTTTAACACTTACTATGTGTCAGGCACTGTGCTAAACACTGGGGATATTTTGCCCTTCAGTCATTGCAGTCATATCTAACTCTTAGTGACCCCATTTGGGATTTTCTTGTCAAAGACACTTGAGTAGTTTGTCATTTCCTTCTCTATTATTTTGCAGATGAGGAAACTGAGATGAATAGGGTTAAATGATTTTCCTAGGGTCACTCGACTACTAAGTGTTTGAGGTCAAACTTGAACTCATCTTCCTGACTCCAGGGTGAGCACTCTATGGATTACCTAGTTGCTTCAAAGCCTGGTTTCTAAATACAAGCCATCTCTTGCCTTCAGGGAGCTTATACTCTAACAGTAGAGACCATATAAAGTACAGTAGAGAGTAAAAACAATAGAGAGTATAAAGAAATTCTGGAAAGGATGAAGAAGAAGAGGGGGTACTCACTAATGAGACAATATAAAAAAAACTATAGAAAGTTATATAGGCTTGGTACCTGGAAGGATAAAGTAAAATAGTTCACCTGTTACAGTGGAAAATGAAGAGAGTCCAAATTTCATATAGATTAGAGGTGGTTGGAGAGTGGGCCCATAGTAAAGATTTCAAAAAATGGTATGGAGGAATAAATTATGTGTCTGTCTTCCAAGGATCAGCCTAGTTAATATGAGGGAGACTCACCAGCAGATATTAGTGTTGTGGAAAGGAAAATCGAATCCAGCTTTGACATTTCTGCCACTGAGGTGGAACAAATAGCAGTTGGAATGTTAGACTAAAGATTGATGGACAGCAATGACAGTTGGTGGTTGGAGAGGAGACTTGGAGAGTGACAGTTGCTCTTGAGTGGTTATACTCTTTTCTGGCCCTCACACTGGAAGGAGTGCTCTCTCTCCCTGTCTCTGGATAAAAGTACCTCTATTCCTGGATTTTTCCCAACTGTGTGCTCTACCTGAATTCCTGTGATTGTGTCATCAAACAAAAGGATTTAAGGGGAGTGGTTTAAACTTAAGGCCAGTCTTTAGAGAGTTTAGCCTGAAGGGACAGGCCCAACCAGTACTGAAGGTCAGAATCTCTTTTCCCTCTTGCTGTCTACTGCTAAGATTTTGAACTTATTAAAAGCTAGCACAGATATAGCATAGTCAGGAATAAAAGAAACCCTCCACCAGTCTGTGAGGCCTGGCCTCAGATCAAAAGCTGAGAGACTCAAACCCAATCTTGGGCAAAGTATAAGGCAATCCCTATTCCCTCTACCCTGATATGTTCCCTATCTAAACTTGTAATTAAATTCATCTTTTGTAAATAAATGAAGTCAGATCATCTTTGTAAGGCTGAAGGAACCTTGAAGGGAGTAAGGATTTTTTAGGGGAAAGGTTCTCTGAAACCTCAAGTACCCCAAATCTTGAGGTGCCATCAGTGCCTCTCCCCCTTTCATCCCTAGTATATTATCTTTTAGAAGAGTATTGTCTTACAGTTTCTAGGTGACAGATTTTTTTTAAACAACAATCGAGTCAAAAGCAATCATTAAGTGCCTACTCACTATATTTCAGTGCTAATCCCTGAAAAGACAAAGAAAGACAAAAACAGTCCCTGTTTTTTAGGAGCTCAGGGTCAAATAGGAGAAATATCATGCAAACAACTGTGTACAAACAAGATATGTGCAGGATATATTGTAGATAACCTTAGAAGAAATGGAGTAGCATTAAGGGGGATCTGGAAAAGCTTCTTGCAGAAAGTGAAATTTTAGCTGATGTCTCAAGGAAGCCAGGAGATAAAGGTAAAGAGGGAAAAAATTCCAGGTATGAGGGATAGCTAGTGAAAATGCAGAGTACAGTATGTATGAGTCCCTCATGGGTAGGGGATAAATGCTAAGACCTACTGTGGATAGCTGTGGATAAGAGCAAACACCTGCTAACCCAATATGTGTGTGTGTGTTCTCTCTCCCCTTCCCTACCCCTCACCTCAGTGCTCTGCAGCCTTTCCTCCTCCCATTCACACACACACATACACACACACACACACACACACACACACAAACACACATACACACAAACTCACAAAGGGAAAGCAGAAGAAACTACCTTACTACCTTGTCAGAGGCTACTGCTACTGACAGATCTTTTGCACTTTAAGCTTGACCTCAGCTAACTAAAAGTGGGAAAACAAAATTCTGGATAAGAGGGCCCAACTGTAACTTGTATGAAGAACAGCAAGGAGGCCAATGTCAATGATATGGAATATCTGAGTCATAGAATCCTCGCAGGGAAATAAAGCATAAAGAGAACTGAAAAGATAGGAAGGGGCCAGGTTATGAAGGACTCTAAAAGCCAAACAGGATTCCATATTTGACCATGGAGGTAATAAGGAGCCAGTGGAATTTATTGAGTAGGGGAATGGTATGGACTTTAGGAAGATCACTTTAATAGCTGAATGGAAAATGAATTGGAATGGGACAATTCAGAGGCAAGCAGATCAACCAGAAGATTATTGCAGCAGTTTGATAGGAAAGTTAAGAGAAGGGATAGGTTTAGGAAGTGAAAGACAAAGAAAGCCATTTTGGATACAATGAGCTTCAATATCTATGGGACAGACATTCAATTTGAAAAGTCTAATAGGCACTTGGAGATGCAAAATTAAAGGTCAGGAGAAAGATTAACATTGGACAACTAGATCTAAGAGTAATCTATAAAGAAATTCTAATTGAACCCTTGGAGGTTGATGAAATTACCAAGTGAAGAAGAGAAGAGAAGAGAAGAGAAGAGAAGAGAAGAGAAGAGAAGAGAAGAGAAGAGAAGAGAAGAGAAGAGAAGAGAAGAGAAGAGAAGAGAAGAGAAGAGAAGAGAAGAGAAGAAGAGAGCCCAGGAGAAAACTCTTGGGGACAGTCATTATTAGTGGGCAAAAACTAAACATAGATTCAGTAAATGAAACTGAGGAGCAACCAAACAGGTAAGAGAGGAATCAGGATAGAGTAGAATCACAACAAGTTAGAAAGAAGAGAATATCAAGGAGAAGGTGATCAACAGTGCCCAAGGCTGCCACAGATAGTCAAGAAGTTACTTCACTGGTCCTGTTCTAATCCAAATGTTAATTCTCTGAGTGAGTGTCGCAAGTGCCAGCTTCCACTGGTGGTTGTAGTGTCTTTATTTGGGAATTCCTTATCCCAACTATGCTAGGCATGATGAGAATGCAAAGACAAAACTGACACAATTGCAAGGGTAAACATTAGTAGCTAGGAAGATAAAGACTGAAGTGAACTTTGAAGAAAGCCAAAGTGGTAGTACATTCCAAGTCATGGGACACTGTGAGAAAGCCAACAGATTATATTAGTGGGAATCAGAACACCAAAATGCAAATAGTGTCAGACCTTGAAGTATCAGCAGAGCACATCAGTTTCTACCAGATCCCACTATCCACTCCCAAACCACAAAGTCCAGATCAGATACATCTTTCTCACACATAGTTTCTTCTTCCTACACATCCACTAACTGTGGGTACCCTATCTTCTCACTCTCTCCATTCTCTTTTTGCTCCTTCAAAAACCATTTTACAGTATATCCTAAGTTTTATCATCACTGGTTCTTCCCTAGAGTTGTCTTCCTTCCCCTAGGGTTTTCCATCTTTAATAATCCCCTGCCCCAATCTCTTCTCCAACTTAGCAGGTGACAGGTACCAAAAGACCTTCAATGTTCCAAACTGACTAGTTCTTGGCTGATAAAGAAAAAGCCACTCTCTTTTAATCATTACAAATAATTTAATCTTTAGTAAAAGGGCTAGTGGTTCCCTTCAAAAATGATTTTCCCCACAAGAGATGAAATTGTTTTAAATAAAAGATTATGCACAATTTCATCAGTTATCATACAACCTTCTGTGGAAATAAATTAAGTTTCAACTTCCAATTTCAACCACTTTCAAATCACTTCATAAGTGTTGCTGCTCATTTGAAAAGATGATCTGGCTAAATCTTGCACGATGGCATCATTCTATGCACGCCTCTCTCATCTTGCTCTACAGGTTCCTGTGAGGTGTGTGGGAGTGGGCGAGTAATAAAATTAAATCAACTAGAATTTATTAAGTGCCTACTATGTCCATGCACTTTGCTAGGCTTTGGGATACAGAGAAAGGCAAAAACAGGCTCACACTCTAATAAGGGAGATGACATGCAAACAAATAAATGAAACAAAATATAAGATAAATTGGAAATCACCTTAAAAGGAAGGTGCTAGCATTAAGAGGGAAAGACTTCTTTTAGAAGGTGGGATCTTAGCTAGAACTTGAAGTGTAAGATTTAAATTAATGTCCAATAACTCCAAGTATTATATTTTATAAGATTATTAGTAATAACTTGAAGTAAAAGAAATACAAGAACAAAAGTAAAAGCTTGAGTAAAGCCACATGAGTAAAATTCTCCTGCCTGGCACTCATCCAACCACCACAGCCATGTTCCAGGGAAAAAGAGAGAGAGGGGACAGAGTTACACTCAAAATATATCCTCTCTATGATATCACATAATGTGAGAAGGAACATGGGAAGCTGGGATTTAGGGTCCTGGGGAACAAAATTTTACTTATACAGAAGTAAGCCAGGAAAGTGAGGAGAAAGAAGTGAAGAGGGAAGAGTGTTTACTAAGCAAGGGATGACAGAAAGTAAAAAATGTAGAGTTGTTAATATGGAAAAATGTTTTGCATGATTGCACCTATAGACTCTATATCAGATTGCTTACCCTCTCAGGGAAAGGGGAAGGGAAGAAAGACAGGAAGGAAGGAAGGAGAGAGTGAGGGAATTTAGAACTCAAATTTTTAAATGTTAAAAATGGTTTTTTCATGTAATTGGGAAAAATAAAATATTATTAAAAATAAAAATATATCTAAGAAATAGGCAAAAAGATACCTGAATAAATGAAATACAAAGTAAGATTTTTTTAAAAAGAAAGAAAACACAGAGTTGTAAGATGGAGTGCTAAGTGTGAGGAAAAGCAAGGATGATAAGATGAATGAATTGCAGAATACATATAGAGGAATAAATTGTATGAAGATTAGAAAGGTAGGATGGGGCTAGGTTGTGATTGTTCAGTCATGTCGGATGCTTTGTGACTCCATTTAGGGTTTTCTTGGCAGAGATAGGGGAGAGATTTGTCATTTTTTTCTCCTCATTTTACGGTGAAGAAGTTGAAGCAAATAGGGTTAAGTGTCTTACCCAGGATCACATAGCTAGTAAGTGTCTGAGGCCAAATTTGAACTCAGGATGCCCAGTCTTCTGGGCTTCAGACTCATCATGACCCTATAAAGTAAAGAGCTTTTATCCCATTTAAACAGATAAGGAAACAGAGTCATAAAAGTTAAATGACTTCCCCAAAGTTATATAGCTAGTTGGTAGTAGAAATGAACCCCAAACTTAGATCTTATTTCATAAGTCCACTTTTCTTTCCCTAGGATTCAGCATAGGACTAACCTCTCCCCTCCCGTTTGTGTAGGATCCAAGTTCTAGTTGTTTCCTTTCTAACTATGATTCTACTTTCTTCCTTTCCTCTTTACTAAACATGACCTGTCTTGGATAAGGACCTGTGAGATCAATATTGATGGCTCTTCAAGAATTTACAGGAAGGAAGACTGGGAAGGTAGGGAGGTGTTACATTATGAAAGGGTTTAAAAGCCAAGCCGAGGCTCCCTAGAGGTAATAGGGAGCCACTGGAGTTTATTGATTAGACCTGAGTTTTAAGAAGATAACTATCATTTTATCTACCACTTCCTCCTTCTGTTGTCTTCAAGCCCTTTCTGGCCCATTGCATTTGCACCATTTTAATCTCCTAAAGACTCTGACGATAAAAGATGGCTCTATGTGCTCTGGGGCTTAACTAACATCATACTTCCTGTATCAAGTAGAACAGAATGCTATTTCGGCCTCTTTGGGGTCCTGACCTCCACTGAAGTCCTAATCTAATTAGGCTTCATTATAGTGGGAAGGTGACCTTGGGTTCACAAAAGCTATTACCACAAAGCATGGGACTTGGTTGGGGCCACCAAGTTGAAAGTCTTCAGCAATCTTTCAAATAAGAATCAGACAGCTCAGAATTTATCACCAGAAAACTGACAAGTAGGAAACATATTTTTAGTAAATAAAAAAATGAAATAATTATAATGGGTGAAAAGATTGAGAGTACCTTGGAGTACTGCCACCAGTGAAATCTTAGTTTCTTTCTTCAATCCATGCAGCCTACATTAAAATTCTATATTGCTAACACATTGGGTCAAACCTTACTATTTCAACTTGTTCTCTCCCAACAACCCAAAGTGTACGAGATTGTCCTCAACTTCGTATCCATCTGCTGTCCATTTCTCTTTCTATATGATTAACTCACTTTTCTTCAGGGTTAAGCAAGTTGGGATGATTCTTGCAAATATTTCCAGAAAATTCATGCCATACTACATGCTTTGAGCCAGACTAATGTTGGTTACCAGGGGAGCTAGCTAAGGAGACAGACGAGAGTCTCAGCCTCATTCAAGCGTCCAGTTCTCACAGAAATGTCACCTATGATTAAATGGCGCTGCCATCATTTTCTTAGGCTGAAGTCAAACAATTTTTTTGTATTGTAGTCACATCTTTATCACACCCAGAAAAGCCATTCACTTGTATTGTCATTTCCCATGGAACCTGAGAAGAAAGGCTCCATTTTCTGTGCTCTTTAAGCTACTTGTGGGGTTTGCAGTGATACTCTAATGATTCATAGTACCAATTTTTTTAAAAATGTGCTTTTCTTTGGATTAGCATATAACCCTGTGCTAATGACTGTGTTTTCTGCCTGGCAAAGAGTTCCATTAGAGAAACTAACTGATTAAAATGCTGATGGAGAGAGGATATGCTTAGTTTCAAGGCACTCATATTAAAGATACATCCTGTCTAGAAACCGGCAAAATCTAGTTATCAAGTTTTATAGGAAGCATATGATAGGGAAAGCTAGTTTCCAGAATTCTCAAGTGGCTTAGATCCAACTTTTGCAGGAGGCAACTCTCTGTCTCTGTCTCTGTCTCTGTCTGTCTGTCTGTCTGTCTGTCTGTCTGTCTGTCTCTCTCTCTCTCTCTCTCTCTCTCCCCCCTTGAGATATATATATATATATATATATATATATATATATATATATATCCATATGTGTTTGTGGTATGTATGTGTTTCTGTCTCTGCCTCTATCTATTTCTTTCTCTCCCTCTGTATGTGTGCTTGCCCCTCTCTATCTCACTGTCTGTTCTCTTTCTTACTTACTCCCTGTCTATGTCTATGTCTATGTCTATGTCTATGTCTCTCTCACTCTTTGTCTCTCTCTTTCTTTCTCTCTCCACCTCTCAATTCTCACAGTTATTGACTTGCCAAAGAGTTCAGAAAGCAAGAACTCAAAGGAAATCTTATCTGGACAAAATCTTTGAAATGTCTTCTTCAACTGTTGATATGCCAGCAATCAAGAGAAAATGTAAAAGACAAATACATTCTCCTTAAACTTCTTATTAATCCCAAACTAAGTAATGTAGAATCCATTTGGCTGTATAATTGCCTCTTCTTTACCTCTGAAATTATAGTAAAATCAATTCTATCATTTTCCTGGAAAGGTTGTGTCAACCAATTGTTCCCCTATGGCTCCACTCACCTTTAGTGTAATTTTGTAAATGAAAATATTCTTCCCCGGCCGCCACTCTCCTATACTTATCATTTCCTTCCATAAGGATATGAGGGCAAGGAAGAATTTCACTTTTGTCCCTGAGTCCAGTGCTTGGCAGATAGTAATCACCTAATAAGTGCCTCTTTATTCATTCCTGCATGTATGTATATGAGTGTGAGTGTATGTATCTGTGTGTGTTTATAACTAGCTCTCTCACTCACTAGTGTGACTTGAACAAGTCATTCCACAGGATCATAGACATAGAAGTTCAGAGAACCATTTAGTCTGACTATAGATTTTGCAGATTAGGAAGATAAGGTCCAGAAAAGAGAAGTAACTATCTAAAATCACACAGGTATTAATGGAGATATGATTCAAGTTCAGGTCCTCTCATGATGAGTTCCTTGCTCTTTCCATGATATCATTCTGCCTCCCATCCTTCTGAATCTCAATTTCCTCATTTATAAAATTCAAAGATTGGATTTGTGGGCAATTTTGACTTAGAATATTTTTGGGTTGGGATATTATTTCTTCCCGTTGGTCCCAAGGAACAGTTTCATTTTTAAAACTACTGTGAACTTTAAAACTCCATCCTACTCAGACCATACTTTAGAAGATTTTATTTAGCTATTTCCTGATTGTAACAATGGAGATACTTGGTCTAACAGAATCAGGAATGTCTTGGGAACTTTACATTGCTCCACCCTACTTAGTCTAACAAGGTCAGGAATGTCTGCACCCATACTTAAGAATTAAGTATCTAGGAGGATGGCCTTTGATAGACATGTGCAGAAACAGCTGACAGACCCCTGGGCTGTCCTAAGTCAAACTAAGCTACCATTGGTACAGATAAGACACAGGAAAGTGATGTAAAACCATCTATATAGGGCACATCGCTTCTTCTCTTCGCTCTTTTCCCCCAGAAAGGTGGAATTGGCTGATCATTTCATGTGAGCAGCCTGGGTGCCAGTTTGATCCTGGAACTCAAGCCTGGAGGATCTCCCTCAGACAGCTTCCTTGAGATGGTCTCGTGGTGAGTGATAAGACTGACTTCCTTTTCCCTTGGGCTCAGGGGAGGCCCCTTTGGCCAAGGCCTTTAATTCCTGCCTGGCTCAGCCTGAGTCAGAGCAGTTTAAATGAACTCTTTCCATTCTCTCTCTTCTCTTTAATTCATTCTCTCTATATTAATTAAAATTGCCATAATTTCCAGCTGACTTGGGTATTTTATTATTTGGGATATCCCATGGCAACCAATAATTAATTTGGATATTAAGTCACAACTATAAAATTATCCTTACACGTCAAAACTATCTTTCACCTGGTTATGAAACTGGATTGGGTCCTCTCTTCTTTTGTCTAGATGCAAAAACTGGCAAGATGAAGACCTGCTCCTTTTTTTTTTTAAATCTCTAAACAAGGATTTTATTAGGTAATAAAGTCCCAGCCTCCACATTCAGGGTTAGTGTACACAGTGCAACCACATAGCAGAGAGGAAGAGGGGTTCTTGGCATCCTCCTGAGACTTCATTTTTCCTGGGATGAAGTGATAAGGGAAGGGGAAGTCCCTGAGCCTGCTCCCTGAATGACTGTTCTCCAATCAGGCATGTCTTGGAGAGGGACTGAGCAATAACCTCAGAAAGGATCTACATTGGGTTGGGAAATAAGAAGTCAGGATCTTTTGCCTATATTTTTTGGCCATGCTTTCTTTCTCTCTCCTGGCACAGACTAGCTGCTGCTTTTGCTCACACTTAAGCCTCTGGCACACATCTCCTACCTCACTGCTGATTTTGCTCCCACTTGGGTCTCTTCTTTCTCTCTGTCTGGTCCATCCTGGTTATTAGGCTCAAGTTCTAGGATGTCAATTCAGACTATGAGAAAGTCCATTGGCTAGTTAGATTTTCTTGAGCAGCAGATTAACAAATTGATATTTTAAAAGGAAAACTACAGACTGCAGAGATTTTCATTTTTTATGGATTAAATAATCACTTAGACCTTTCTCAGTGCTAGCATACTCAATTCTGTGATTTTACATAACCACTTTTGAGTGACATCGCTACTCATGCATGCAAATATTATTGAAAACTGTTCAGCAATTTGCAGTCTTGTCCTCAATATAGATGGTCTGGGCTCAGCCCAGGGACTGTGGCCATTTTTAGGGGGGTGGACTTGTCTCTTCTTCCTCCTTCAGAGCACCCAAGGGCCAGCCTTGGGCAAAATCCTTTTTAGAGATGGCAGGGGTCTTAGAAACCATATACTTGGGATACTCTCTCCCATAATCTTCCTTTTTAGAGCTCAGGGTGAAGTAACCCATCTCAATTTATGATGTCTCTGAACTCCAGCCTTGTGTATAACATATAAATGCCTAATGCAAATCTAGGGTTTTTATTTAATGTTTCAATGAAATGACAACAAAATTATAAAAGAAAATAGTACTAAAAGACAGTGGAATTCAGATGAACACCGCTACTAATGTTGATTCCACAGGACTAAGAATGAAATGCATTTCTTATCTCTTAAGAAAGAGGAGCCAGACTATGAATGCAAAATTTCATCACACAAACTGCCAGATACGGTTAATTTGATTCATTTTGCTTAGCTGCTCCTCTTCATTTTATGGTGATGGATGGTTATTAGGAAATGAAAGGAACATATATTTTTTAAAGTATCAGGGGGAACTTAGGCAGCTCAGTGGATTTAAAGTCAGGTCTAGGGATGGGAGGTCCTAGATGCAAATGTGGCCTATGGGAATTTCCAGGTGTGACCCTGGGCAAGTCACTTTAAAATAGAAAGTAAGAGGGTTTTTTTTAAAGTATAGAAAAATATTTGTATTAAGAAAATAATTCAAGAAAAGGTATTTTGGGTCTAGGGAAAAATTCCAGTACAGGGATGAAGTACAAAACAAGAAGCTATCTTAGAGAAATGAAATGAAAACACTATACTGTATTTAATTGCAATATCCTAAGAAAGAATTTTCCAAGAAAAAATTGAAAACTGAATTGGGGAACAGTTGGTTGGAAAGGCTAATGCAACAGATTCAGGTGAAAGGGTCCAGAAAGGAGATTCAAGGATATATCTGAGTAGAAGCCCCAAGGAATGTTCCTTCTATGAATGTGAAGCAAATGCTTGGAGTATAATCAAATCCAAACATAAAGGTAAAATTCTATTTTCTTATTAGATCATCAACTCATTGCAATAAAGGCGCAGGTATTAAACATAAGTCTTATTTTTCATCTCTATATCTTCAACATCTAGCTCAGTAATGTAAATATAGTTGGTGTTAATTGAATTGAAATAGTTTAGATTGAGGGACCCAGAAAGAAAGGATTCAGGGATCAGTAGAGACTAACAGTGAGGACTTTATTTGACTTAGGTTAGAAATATTAATAAAACTGGAAAAAATTATTATTCCTGAATAATTAATAAATATTGAAATAATTTTTGCTTTTGTTAAGTCATTTTCAGTCACATATGACTTCATGCCCCCATTTGGGTTTTCTTGGCAAAGATACTGAAGTAGTTTGCCATTTCCTTCTCTAGATCATTTTATAGATGAGGAAAGTGAGGCAAATAGGGTTAAGTGACTTACCCATGGTCACATCACTAACAAGCATCTGAAGCCAAATTTAAACTCAGTTCTTCCTGATTCCAGGTCCACTCAAATTCCCTAGACTTATAAGCTTGAAGAATATCAATGTTACTAGTTATATAGTTTATTAACTGTATTAAATAATATTTAGGCATTTCAATATTTCAACAATGTATTTGTTGTGAGACACTAGCTATATAACCCTTATGAATCATTTAAGCTTATTTGCCTCAGTTTACTCTTCTTAAAATGAACTGGAGAGGGAAATGGCAAACCACTCCAGTATCTTTGCCAAGAAAACCCCAAATGGGGTCCCAGTAAGTCAGAGACACAACTGAGAACAATTCAACAACAACGACGACAATTTGTTAGGAGAAAGATGCCATCCAAAACCACCTTTTAACTATTCAGTTCTTCTGCTGACTTTGACTTCTCTGTAGATTCACTGGAACCTGAGTCCCACCATTCGACTCTCTCAAGAGAGCAAAGTCTGTCCTCAGGATAAAAAATTTAAGAGAATAAAAATGAAATGTCCCCTTGAGGTCTTTCTATATGAGAGGAACTCGATCTCCCAAGAAAAAAAATCTTAGTCCTTTCTCGTGGAACTTTATGTAGTCTCTTGTTAATACTTAATACTTTCCAAGAGACTTAAAATATAATGTCCCAAGATTTTATTCACTCCTAAAGATACATGAACAATAGCCATGGTCTGGGTTGGAGGAGACTATTGAAACTATTGTTACACAAAAATGCAACTCATTCCTTCTTAAATAGTGGTCAAAATACGATCTAGCAACTAGTATCATTGAAAGATTTATTTTTCTGTTCCCTACCTATTAATAGTTCCATTATGAATATATAAATGAGGAATTCAATATAATGAATACTTTAGTCTTATGATCCAATTTGGTTGCATTAATATAAATGGCAGAAGGCATTTTGGAGGCTATCTAGTTCAACATTATTATTTTATAAATGAAGGGAATGAGGCGATGACAGAGGCAGGATTTGAACTTAGACCCTTCTTAATTCAAATCCAATACTTGCTTCATTATGTCACAAAGTTTATTTCAATTAAAGGGAACCACAAATAGAAATGTACTAGAAAATAACATCAGTCAATATGAGTGGGCAGCTAAGACTTGTCACCTTGAAGAATGACATTAAAAAGGGAAAATCTGACATATGTATAAGCACATTCAGTGCAGGGGGAAAAATCAGAGAAACAAAACAAAAAAAAAATAGTGAGGAGGTGGAGGAAGAAGAAAAAGAAAACCAGAGGACAGATTGAGAACAGTTAGTAATTATGAGTAAGGAGCTAGGAAAGGGGAAGGAGACAACTGTCATGTAGATTCAGCCAAGGACAAAATGAGCAAAAGGAACATGGCTTGTTATGCAGAAGGTCTGTCTTTAACACAGAAGGGAATGAGTAGCCTGCAAAGGGGAGTTCCTCTTTCCATTTTTATAAACTTATTTGTTATTTGCATTATTTTATGAGCTTATACTATATGATTATTGCAAGGATGCTAATTCATTGTCATATACTTTGATGTTTTAGGGGGAAAGATTTTGAGCCTGGGGTTCCTAGTTTAATGAAGAATCACAAGACATGGGAATATGGAAGGATACTCCTCCTTCCCCCACCCCATCCCAGTTTAGGCATTCTCTGGCCAAGGCCCAGCCACGTTTTCCTGGGTATGGCTTTGACTGGCCATTTCAAGAGTTCTTTACCTGGGTCTATGGATAGATTCAGGGCATCAGTGAATTAGGAGAGAGGAAAGTACACCTTTATTTTCACTAAATTCTAAGTGAAATTTAGCATTCCTTCAATTACAATTTTTAAAAATCCTTAAATTAGTCTGACCAAACTGCCAAAGGATATCCATTACACTAAAGAGCACATTTGACAAAGAGCCATTCTTCATACACACGAAGGACTATATTTAAAATTCCATTTGGAGAATCAATTTCCTTCTTGTGAATTTGCAACTCAATGACTAATATAGGGGCAACTAGTGAAGTGAAAGGAATGAGAGGTTTGGAGTCAGGAGAGACTTGGGCTTGAATGCCACCTTTAAAAAAAGCAAGCTCTAGGACCAGGGCCAAGTCACGTAATCTCTTGGGCTTTAGTGTCCTCGTCTATAAGATGGGGATGGCAATACCTGAAGTGATACCCCACAGGACAGATGAGTAATTTTCAAACTTGTGAGTCTTCTTTAAATGTCAACAAGTATTAAAATAGCATTTGGAGATGCAAAGTATCTTAGCGATCATAAACAAAATCAGGAAGTATTGGAATTTTTCTTAATAAGACATGAAAACAGGACATTTTAGAAATGGAAACTCTTCTGCCTTAAAACCAATACATAATATCTATCCTAAGACAAAAGGTAAGATTTTTTTAAATTGAAGAAGCTAAGATCAAAGTCTAAAAAATCAATTAAATAACATAATTTTCAATTGTATCATGCTGGATTCTACGGATACAAAAATGAAACAATGATCCACACTCTCAAGAAGCATACATTAGGATGGTTTATTTGAGTCTCAATTCTACCAATATGTCCTTTCTCACCCTGAGGAAAAGAACAGAAGGGAAGGATCTCTCTCTCTAAGCTCGGCTGTGGATAGCAGCATTTTGCCAAAATAGCTGGTTTACAAGCAACAAACTACCCCCAACATGGGACTCTCTTACTTTTTCCTACCTCATCATTTGAACAAATAGCTCTGTCTCCATACATCTACCAGGTACAGAGTATAGAGAAGATACAAAGATCCGTAAAAGCTTGGGTTCCTTACCTCCAGGAGTCAATGGGCTAACCAATTTCAAACTTATCAGAGAGGAGCAGGGGGGACAGTCCATGTAGTACCATAGGACAGAAAAGCCTACTTTGGAAAAAAAACGCACCAAATATTCTCTTGTCCCTTGGCGTAGACCTGTGGACCTAAGTTCAGTCATGCCTGTTAGAACAGGAGAAAAAACAAAACAAGTGAATGCTTGCTACTTGAAAAAAATAATTTTACTCTATATATTACATAGTATAACAATAATGACAATAATAGTATGATTAATAATAATACCTAGCACTCATATAGTGCTTTAATGTTGACTGAGAAGTTTATGATTGTCTCATTTTATCCTCTCAATAACCCTGGCAAGTAGGTGCTATTATTTTTTACAGTTGACAAATGAGTAAACTAAGGCAGAGTTACGTGACCTGCCCAGGGTCAGACAGTTAGTATCTGAGGCCAGTTTTGACCTCAGGTCTTCCTGATTCCAGACCTAGCCTTCTAGCCACTCTACCCCTTAGCTGCATCTGATAAAGAGGATCTCTGACTCTATAGGACTTACAATCCACAATTAGTATCCTCTATCCAAAATGTGAAGTAAATAGAAAGCTGGAGACTAGCTGATCTAGAGAATAGTATTCTTTTTTTACATAGTTCTAGAACATTCAGGTTTTAGAGGGAATGGATCTGATTGCAGCTTGATCAGAAAACCTGCTACCTAAATTGGATAATGGTTTTTCTTAATAAGTTTGCCATGAAGCCCACTTTTTCCAGGGGAAGAAAATGGCATATTGGATGTTCATTTTGAAAATGAATTCGGTATTTTTTAACTGTTCCACTAATACCGTGAATAAAAGCAAACTTTACATGTAATTATGATTATTCTAAAGTAGCAATAATTTGTTTTTTCAAACTGTCACTGAAAATATGACCTGTTGGTGAGAGGAAGCTATTTCAATGCAATTTTTTAAAGGATTTTTGATCCATTTCAAATTCAATAGTTGTTTTTTTTTAATCATAGAAAATGCAACTAGGATGCAAAGTTTAAAAATAGCATTAACATTAAAGATTCTGGTTACTCAGTAGCTCGAAAGATGTTTTTGAAAAGACATTTTGTAGGTTAATTGTAGTGAGAAACCAATGCTAACTACATTTTTATATGTGACCCCAAAATTCAAATAAGCCTACGCAGTGGGAAAAAATTGGATTTCTAGTCAGAAGATGTGAAATCATATTCCAGCTGTACTATTTACTATGTGTGTAATAATGAGCAAGTTTCCTAATGATCATTATTAGCCCAGGTGATCTACACGGTTCCTTTCAACTCTAATATTCTGTTATTCATTTGAAACTAACTTTAACTGTCTTTTGATCTGAAAATAAAATAAGCATTTTTCTCTAACTTTTGTCTCGGTTCTAAATCTATGATTCTCTTGTAAGAAGATCAGTAAGATGTATACTAGTCTGAATTCTACACAAAATACGATTATGCTTTTACTATTGGTAAGCATATATAATAGAGGCAAGAATGTGAGCACTGCCTGCTTCCTATAGCTTTTGCTCTTGCCCTAGCTTCATGTGCATGCCAATAGGGAAGAATCTTGTGAGCTGAGTCTTACTTCCTTAGTACACAACTCTTATTGGGGGCTTATGGAAAAAAGGAAGAAGGAAGAGTCCCTCAAATGAGTTTTGAGGACATGTTGTTTGTTCATCCTTCCTTCCTTCCTTCCTTTTTTTTTTTTAACCCTTACCTTCTGTCTTAGAATTAGTACTGTGTATTGGCTCCAAGGCAGAAGAGTGGTAAGGGTTAGGCAATGGGGGTCAAGTGACTTGCCCAGGGTCACTCAGTTAGGAAGTATCTGAGGCCAGATTTGAACCTAGGACCTCCTGTCTCTAGACTTGGCCCTCAATCCACTGAGCCACCCAGCTGCCCCCTCATGCTCCCTTTCTAAGAGAACCAATGATATCATGGAGTGATAACTTGGGCATGAATTATATTTAAGTGAGTTGCACAAAATCATCAGCTTCATTCTTTCTCTTGGATCATCAAAGTCCAATGTCAAGACAAAAGCCAAGATGGTTTGGCAATGGGCAGACATATTCAAAATTTAATGGAAGTTACAAGAAATTTCTAACCTTGTTAGTTATCTGGAACCAAGCACCACAAAGCTGAGACAGACAAAATAATCAGGGACAATCTCAGCCTGGGGAATTCTGCTGGCTTTTGTTGGTTCACACACTAAAGTGGTACCAACATGTCTGAATTGAAAGGAGTGGCTTTCTTACCAATGTACCCCAATAGATGATGGTAGAAAACAGCAGATATCTCTAAAGAACTACAGCTACCAGAAGAGAAGAGAGCTCAGTTACATTAGTCATCCTAGCCCAGCAGACCCAATAAAATAGCTAAGAAATGGAAGAGAGCAACATCATGACATCACTAGTGACACTAGCATTAGAGGTACGTTTTCCTTTCCTATATGGGCACTAGCTATAAAGGATCTTGGCATGTGACCCTTCATGCATGTGCCCTGGTCCTACATGCTCTTTGTATGTAACCTTCTTGACTATTGTTGTAGTAACTGATGATAATGAACACCTCATTATGCCTAGACTGATATCTTCTTGTTTAAGGTGGTGGTGATGTTATCAGTCATGTCCAATTTTTCATTTGGGATTTTCTTGGCAAAGATACTGGAGTGGTCTTGGAAAAGTGAAAAGATCTTAGATTTGGAGTCAGGAAGACATGAGTTCCAAATCTGTCTTATTTACCTGGCACTATTCCAACCTCAGCCACGTAATCCTAAGCAAGTCCCTTAATTTCTCAGTCTCAGTTTCCTCATCTCCAAAATGAAAATTATAAGAGCACCTATCTCACAAAGTTGTTATGAGAATTAAATAAGGTGATGCATATGAGGTACTTAAAATGCTGTGTTAACCATTGATTTTTGCTATATTCTTTGATTAAATATCTTTTAAATAAATATGTTATCTAGATTATAAAAGGAACGACACTGGTGGAAGCTCCTGAGCTATAATTTTTTAGTAGATACTCACCTATAGAACCTCAAACTCTTCATCTCTCCAGGTTTCACACCGAGACTTCTTCGCTATGCTCTAGAAACCTCATCATCCTGGAATTCACTCCAGCCTTGGAATTCATATCTTGGAAGTTTCTTCACTCCTTTGGTCCCTCCCTCCAATTAGATGACTCCTCCCACAACCTCCAGACTTGTCTTCATTTCTCATTGGGAGAGTCTCTGAGACTTCTGAATTATGCTCCCTTTACAAGTACCTTTATCCTCCCCACTCTTTGCTTTAAGCTACCTTTTATGGCTTGTCTTCCTCCATTGGAGTGAAGGCTCTTTGAGGGCAGGGACAGTTTTTATTTTTGCTGTATTTGTATTCTGTAGCACAGTGCCTAGCACAGAATATGCACTTAATACATGTGTGTTGACTCAAACATAAAATAGTTTTCAGTGGTTAATGTATAAGGGAAGCCCTATATACCAGGAGACCTGACTCCTTTCTAATGATATAGCACCCATGGCCACTGTTTCTAGAATTTGTTGCATTTTTACTTATATCCCCCCCACTAAAACTTGTTATAGAGGAGACAGAGATGTCACAATACTCCTTGCTTCCATTGCCACTTCTAAACTCTTTCTCTACCATCATCATTCAGTAACCTCTCTTCCTTTGAGTTTCATTCACTTCATATTTACCCTTCCACTCAAACTGTTAACTACCAACCTCAAGGATATTCTTTCTTTTCCCTCACTGAGTCAGTATTTAAATAATAGCTTTTCTCTCCTCCTCAACTCCTGCTTCCTCTTTCACTGTACCTCATCTACAAATAGAGATGGCTATACTTGGGCATCATTTATAAAGACTGTACTTTAATTTCTGTGATTTCTGAAATTTCTTTATCTAATCATAATTTTTGTCATTCTAAATGATGGTGACCTCATTAGCTCCCATAGATTCAATGATCATGTCTCCTAAAATGATTTTCAGGTCCACTTATCTAGCCTCTCTCCTTGATCTCCAGTATCTCCAACTGCCTATTGGACATATTAAATTCCAAATATCCAAAACAGAATTCATTATCTTTCACTTTTTCAATACTCCCTTCTTCCTAAATTCCATTTTGTTTGAGGGTACCAGCATCTTCTCAGTCACTGAGGTTCACAACTTTTCATCCTTTATTCTTTATTCTCTCTCATCCCTGATATCCAATCTGTGCCAAGTTCTATTGATTCTATCTTTGCTATACCTCTAGTATACAACCCCTTCTCTCTCCTGACATTGGCATCAGTCTTGTACAGACCCTCATCACCTCATCTTGGACTATTGCTATAGTCTTTTGGTTGGTCACTCCGCCTCAATTTTCTCCCTACTCCAATCCATTTTCTTCTTAGCTTATCAAAATTATTTATTATAAGAGGCAGCTGGGTAACTCAGTAGATTGAGAGCCAGACTTAGAGATGAGGGGTCCTGGGTTCAAATCTGCCCTCAGACACTTTCTAGCTGCGTGACCCTAGCCAAGTCACTTAACCCTTGTTGCCTAGCCCTTATCTTTCTTCTGCCTTGGAACCAATACACAATATTGATTCTAAGACAGAAGGCAAGGATTTTTTTTAAAAAAATTCTTATCCTAAAGGATATCTGACCATCTTTCTTTCTCTCTCTCTCTCTCTCTTCCTCTCTCTCTCTCTCTATCTATCTATCTCTTTCTGTCTCTCTCTGTCTCTCTCTCTTACACACACACACACACACACACACACACACACACACACACACACACTCCATTGGTTCCCTCTTTCCAGGAGATATAAAATCTGGACTTTTTTAAAAGGCAAATTCTACAGGGTGGAGGTATAAGGGCTATTTAATTATGAGCCTTGGTCCCTATATTTATCAGCACAGGATTTTTGATCTGCTTTGTTTCTGATCTGGGCAGACTTACTCAATGGCCTCCATTATTAATGCTTAACATAGATTAGACTCCTGATTGGCACAGTCCACTGCAGCTCAGAACTCCCAAGCTCAAGAGATCTGCTAGCTTCAGCCTTCATGGTTGCTAGAATCACATTTATATGCCACTCTACTTGGTTTGTTTTTAAAACCACTCAAAATCTGATTCCTTACTATCTTTTCAAACTTTTTATACCTTACAACCTAATATCCAGTAACGGTAGCTTTCTTGCAATTCCTCTCACAAAATGTCCTGTGTCCATTCATTATCACTGACTCTCCATCATGCCTGAAATTCTCTCTCTTCATCTCCATCTTTTGGCTTTCTTCAAGAGTCATCTAAAAAAATCTTATATACCAAGATAAGGTCAAAATGGGCATATGATTTAGATATAAAGAATGATACCATAACTAAATTAGGGGAACTGAGAATAGTTTTTCTGGTGGATCTTTGGAGAAGGGAAGAATTTATGACTAAACAAGAAATAGAGAGTATTATAAGACATAAAATGAATAATTTTGATTATATTAAATAAAAAAAGCTTTTGGGTAAACAGAATTAATGTAACCAAGATTAGAAGGAAAACAACAAACTAGGGAAAAAATTAACAAATTTCTCTGATAAAGATCTTATTTCTCAAATTTGTAGATAAGTAAGTCAAATTTATAAGAATATAAGCCATTCCCCAATTGACAAATGGTCAAAGGATAAAAACACACAATTTTCAGATGAAGAAATCAAAGCCATCAATAATTACATTAAAAATGTTCTAAATAACTTGATTAGAGAAAATGCAAATAAAAACAATGCTGAGGTTTTGTTTGCTTGTTTGTTTTGTGAGGCCACACTTATCAGACTGGCCAATATGATAGTAGAGGAAAGTGGTAAATGTTAGAGGGGATGTGGCAAAACTGTAACCCTAATGATTTGTTGGTGGGAATATGAACTGATCCAACCATTCTGGAGGGCAATGTGTAACTATGTCTAAAGGGCTATAAAAATGTACCTACCTTTTGATCCTATAATACCTCTACTGGTTTTGTATCCCAAAGAGATAATAAAAAAGGGAAAGGACCTGCTTGCATAAAAATATTCGTAGAAGCTCTTTTTGTAGTGGCAAGGAATTGGAAATTGAGGGAATATCTATCAATTGGGAAGAATTTCTGATATATGTTGGTGATGAAAGATTATTGTGCAATAAGAAATAAGCAAGATTATTTCAGAAAAAGCTGGAAAAACTTCCATGAACTGATGCAGAGCAAAATAAGCAGAACTGTGAGAAAACTATACCCAGTACCAGCAATATTGTACGATGATCAACTGTGAAAACTTGGCTACTCTCAGTACTGCAATGATCTGGGACAATTCTAAGAGCCTTATGAGAATGCTTCTCTCCTTCAAAGAAAGAACTGGTGGAGTTGGATGGATACAGATCAAAGCATGATCTTTCACATCAAGTTATTTATGGTTTTATTTGGGGGTTTAGGCTTCATATGAATGCACTCTTACAACAATGATCAATATGTAAGTATGTTTTGCATGATAATAAAAATTAAATTTATAACATTTTTTACAATTACCCAATTAAGAATTTTCTACTGTGTCATAAAAATAAAATATAATAAAATGAGAATTTTAAAAATCCCCTGAGCTTCTAGAAGTCTTTCATGGCCTTCCTTAATGTTAGTGCTTTCCCTCAGATATTACCCCTAATTTATCCTTTATGGATCTTCCTTGGATATAGTTGCTTACATGTTATCTTCTCAATCCCTTCTTAACCCATTTGTCATTTGAAAGAGAGTCCTTAAATAAACGAGGGATTACAAATAATAAAAGAGAAACTGAAAAAGTTTTACCTTAAAATCAGTGCAACTGGAATAGGAGAGGAAACTCACTTTCAGAAGATTTTTTTGCATCATATATCTCTGAAAAGGATCCAATAAGCAAGTTATATAAAAGGCCAAGAACTGAAAGGATAAGTGGCCAAAGGATAAATAGTTCTTAAAAGAACTGCAAACTATAAACAACTCTATGAAAAACTATACCCCCACATTACTAATAATAATGAAAATTAAAATCAAAACCATTCCAGTTTCATCTCACAACTGGAAGACTGGCAAAGTCAATAAAATCAAATTATTGATGGTACTGAAAAACAGTCACATTAATACATTGTTGGTAAAATTGTGAATTATTCATGCCATTTGGGAAGATCTTATGGAATTATGCTCAGAAAGTCACTAAAATATTCCTGTCTTTTGACACAAAATTCCTACTACTAAACATAAAGCTTACAAGGGTCAAAGACATAAAGAACTCATATATATGCCAAAATATTCATAATGCCACTCTTGGTAGTAGTCAATGGAATAAAGCAAATGTTCCCTATGTGGCACAATGGATAGAGTGATGGACCTCAAGTTATAAAGAGCAGAGTTCAAATCTAGCCTCTGAAATATACTAACTGTATGGTACATGGAAAGTCACTTAACTTCTATCTCATATTCCTCATCTGTAAAATGGGAAATTTTTTTTAAAAGTCACATCTATCTTCTAAGTCATTGGGAAGATCTAAAGAGATAATATGAATTAAATGAAGTAATTCACACAATGCCTGATACATAGAAAGCACCACATAAATGTTAGCTATTATTACCATTAATTAGAAAAGGATAAACTGGGATTAATGAAATATGATTGTACTACATAATATAAGATACCTCAAAAGCACAGTTGATAGAGCACTGGGTCTGTAATCAGAAAAACCTGAGTTCAAGTCACTTAACCTCTTTTTGTCTCAGTTTCCACATCTGCAAAACGGATATAATAACAGAACCTGCCTTCCAAGGTTATTGGGAGGATCAAATGAGATAATAATTATAGAGTGCTTAGTATAGTGCCTGGCACATAGTAAGCACTGCATGAATGAATATCAGCTGTTATTTTATGAAGAAATCTGAGAAGCATGATGTGTACGGATTTGTACAGAGTAAAAAATATTCAGAAATACCATGCACAATGATTATAATAATGTAACTGGAGAAAAAACAATAATTAAATTCAACACTAATTATAATGACCAAGTTTATCCTAAAAGATAAGCTAAGAAAATAAATCTCCCTTCTTACTGAGGAGGGGGACCATGAGTATTGAGTACTTTGTTGATATTTGGGAAGATCTCGTGGAATTATGCTCAGAAAGAAAATAAATTTTGCTGAATTTAATTTTCTCGCTTTCACTTCACTTTTTATTTTTATCTACAAGTGTTTGCCTCACTGAGAAAGGGATGGCTATACAAAAACAACAGTTATCGATAAAAGTTATTTTTAAATCTCAGAAATAATCTCCTCCAAAAATAAAATTTGCCTTTATGGACCATAGTTTAAATCAGGGGTCCCCAAACTTTTTACACAGGGGCCAGTTCACTGTCCCTAAGACCGTTGGAGGGCCGGACTATAAAACCTAACCCTAACCCTAACTGGGCAGCAGTATACACAGTACGGAATCCATCACCGCTCCCCATGCTGACTTCTTCCATTATGCAGCCACATAATCCTTTGTGTGCACCTTGTTCTAAGGCACCACACAAAGGATTATGTCACTGGAAGTAGTACTGTATGTGAGCAACACCTCGCCTTGTGGTGCCGCCATATACAGTGCTGCTCTCACTGACCACCAATGAAAGAGGTGCCCCTTCCCGAAGTGTGGTGGGGGCCGGATACATGGCCTCAGGGGACTGCATGTGGTCCGAGAACCATAGTTTGGGGACTCCTGGTTTAAAGTATCTGAACGTTGGTCTACTAGAAAAGGATGAAGGAGAAATAGAAAGAAGACATTTGATAAGAGACTCACTTAAATGAGCACGATGCTTGTAAATCAAATTTAAAGATGAGGAAGAAACCAAAAAAACATGGAAGATAGCAGATATTAACATAGCAAGCAAAAGCACAATGGAAGATGTGACCAGTCATTCTTGGCTTCTTTGGGTCAAAAGACGTGGATGTTTTAGTGACTCTCAGTATAACTGAATAAGTTCAATTAAATTCCAAAAAATATGTATAAGCCTATTGTGTTCAGGGTATTCTACTAGGTATACTACTAAACAGACCTTGTCCTCAAGTAGCTTACATTATACTGAGAGCAAACAGTAGAAATGAGTGCTATACTTTACAAAAATGAATATGGAATATGGAAATGTTTTGCATGACAATACACATATAACCCAGATTGAATTGCCCTGGGAGGGGGAAGAGAAGGAAGGAAGGAAGGAAGGAAGGAAGGAAGGAAGGAAGGAAGGAAGGAAGGAAGGAAGGAAGGAAGGAAGGAAGGAAGGAAGGAAGGAAGGAAGGAAGGAAGGAAGGAAGGAAGGAAGGAAGGAAGGAAGGAAGGAAGGAAGGAAGGAAGGAAGGAGACAATTTGGATCATAGAACTTCAGAAAACTTATGGGGAAATTTGTTATTACATGTAATTGGTAAAAAAGAGTGTTATAAGAGTGTTATAAACATCTCTTTTATAGTCTCAAATATAGCAATGAACAGAATATAGATTGTAAAGTGAACTGGATATTTAAACACAAGTACATAAAACAATATTATGATTATCACTAAGAAACATTTGGAAGGTAAAACATGATTACCCCTTCAGAAGATTCTTATTGGATAAAAATAGTGGTGAAGTAATATAGGCTAATAAGATAAGCACTTAGATGGGAAGCCATGAACCTTCGAACATAAACATAGTAGAAATTTCGAATATGAAAAAGGAAAGGAAGAAAAGGAAGACTGTTGTAGAAATATACTAGGTGGTAGCTGTCCAACTAAACCAAGGATATTGAAAATGCATCATAATACACATTATGAAACTGTCACAAGAGGGAAATATAGTGTTAATAGAGGACTTCAATTCTCTGGGTCTCTGTTAGAAGTCATTATGAGTCCTTGACTGAATTTACTGACAATTTAATTGCACAAAAGGGAAAGGAAGCAGTGATGAAGTTGCCATTATGGATTTAATTCTGATGAACAAGAAAAAAACTGGTTGGTGATAAAGAAATGATGGGAACCTTGGGAAGAGTTGATAGCATCATTTTGGATTTCATAATATTAAAGGAAAAGACTGATATGCCTCGTCAGATATATACTCAACTTTTAGAAAGCAAATCTCAAAAAACTCAGAGAAAAGAGAGGTAACCTAGGAATATTTCTAAAAGGCAATGCAATTTAAAGGAAGAGAAGACAATTTTTAAAAAGTAATATTGACTACAGAATAATTTCATTGAGAAAGTAAAGAAGGAGATAGCTAAAGAAACCAATATAACTGCATGAGTCATTCTCTCATGATTCCGATTTCTAAAGAAGATATAAAGATGGGGCAGGTGGAAGAAAAAAAGAATGTCATGAAAATGTTAGGATAATGTTCAAAAGGCTGTCATAAGATACAATCTGAAGATTTCAAGGAAAATTGTCAAGAGTTTTTTAAAGATATGGGCAGAACAAGAAGGCAAACGAAGAGAGGCTAGATATAATATTTAAAAAGGATAAAGAGAGGGCACAACTCCTCAGTGACAATTTAGTAGCTCAATCTTTTTCTATAAATAGAATAATATTTCTTTTGGAAAAGGTAAAACAAAGATACCTAAAGAAGAATTGAAATTGAAGATCAAAAATTGGATAGTGAAAGAGTACCTAATTAATTTAAATCAATTGAGGGTGAAAAAGTGTCAGTAAATACTGTCTTTAAAAGAATAGTTGAAGGAAGTAGGCATGTTCTGGCTGGAGAAGAGAACACTTAGGTAAGATACAACAGCAACCAAAATATTTGAAAGACTATTATTTGAAAGGAGAAGTTGACTTATTCTGTAATATTTCAGGGACATAACCAGACTAAGTGGCTAAAAGTTATAGAAAGGGAATTTTTTTTAAACCCTTACCTTCTGTCTTGGAATTAATACTGTGTATTGGTTCCAAGGCAGAATAGTTTTAAGTGTTAGGCAATGAGGGTTTAGTTACTTGCCCAAGGTCATATAGCTGGGAAGTGGCTGAGGTCAGATTTGAACCTAGGACCTCCCATCTCTAGGCCTGGCTCTCAATTCACTGAGCTACCCAGCTGCCCCCAGGATTTTTTTTTTTTACTTAACATAAGGAACATAAATATTACAGCAATTAACACTGGTAAGTCAGTGGAGCAAAATGTCCCCAAAAGTGTGATGTGTTGTTGGTAGTTGTTGTGGTTATTGTTGTTTATCCTTCATTTTTAGAAGAGAACCAATGACATCATGGAGTGATATCTTTACTTGCCTATGAACTGGATTGAAGTGAGGCAGAGCTGTACCAACTCATCAGTTTTGTTTTGCTTTCCAGAGTCATCCAGGATCAGCAAGATAAAAGTTGGGATGATTGACTATGACGTAGGATTGTAAAGATTAAAATTTAGGGGAGATGGGGAGACTGAGGCATCTGAGGCAGGTAGAAATTAGTTTCTCTCTGCAAGGAGTATTATATTTTTTAGAGGTTTATTAAAGTTAAGGATTAAAAGAAAATACAGGATAAGAAAAAACACGTGTCTAGGCCAGAGGCCTAGACCTCACCTACATTATGGAAAGAGCCCTGTCTGCTCCAAAACGGAAGTCCAAAAAGAGCCAAGAGCCCTTCAAAAGCCTTTGAATCAACTTAAATACCTTCTCGATCTCGGCCCAGGTGAGATTACAAGGCATTCTGGGGAAGTGGAGCAAAGGCTCATGGGGATTGTAGTCCTGTATTCGAGTCTATTTTTTACAGTCCCCCCCTTTGATCATTTGCAAAAAATTAATTTTTTTCCAAAGGATCATGAAAACATAATCAATTTAAAGATTACAATAATTGAGGATAAGAGAAAGAAAAGAATAAAACCAAGAATTACTGGACGCATTGACAGAAAGCCAGTTAGGGGGCAGTCCCCTTTGGCATGAAAGTATGCATGCAAATAAATGTTCATTAACCACACCCAAAGTTCATTTTGTGTAGTTCGTGGTCTGGAGGCTTCTTCATGATGGCTTCTCCAACAGTTCAGTTTCTGAATTCAGGAAGTAGCATCTTCTTTACCTAAAATTCTTCTCAAAAGGAATTTAAACTTTGCAATTTAAATAATGATATTTTTTTACATTCCCCCCGTTAAGAGGGTGATATAGGACTTCCGGTTAAGATGGCGGCTTAGAGAAAGCTGAAGTTCAGATCTCCGGAAAACCCTTCCCGACCGATCTCAAACTAGAAGCTCCTAAGGCGCCGAAATTCAAAACGATCAACAGCACAGACCCTGGGAACCCTCCTCCTGGACCTGGACCCGGATCAAAAGGTACGGCTCCCCTTAAAAGCCAGAACCCAAGATCCCTCGGACCTCAGGGGTAGGAGCGCAGAGTCCAAGGCTCCCGGAAGCGGCAGCCGCGCCGGGCTCAGAGAGCAGGGTCTGAGGAACAACAACCCTCAGGGTCTTCTACCCAAGTCCCAGTCCGGGTGAAAGTTACTGCCTGGGGCCTCCGCTGCAGAGAGCTGGTCAAAACAACAGCAACCCTCAGGGCGGGCAAGACAGCCTCACAGGCTGGATCCTGCTATCCAAGTCTCAGTGAAAGTCTGTGCTCTCGGAGCTTGGGGAAGCGGCAGCCCATCCCCCCCGCAGGCCGACGAAACAGCCTCACGGCCAGGGATTCTGAAGGCAACTTCCGGAAATCGAGCCAGGGGGAGAGTGTGGCCTCGTGGTCCGACCCTTCCATTCCAGTTCCAGTGAGGCATATTCAGTTTAACCCAGGGAACGCTCATAGAACCAACATCTGCCCAGGACTAAAGCCTCTGACCACCAGACAAAGACAAGAAAAGCCAATCCTCTACGTTCAGAGATGACAAACTCCACAGAAGCACAGAAGCCCCAAAATACCAAGAAAAATAAGAAGAAAGGGGCGACTCTGGACACATTCTATGGAGCCAAAATACAAAATACAGAGCAGATAGAAGAAGATATACAAGAAAATTCTCCAAAATCTTCCAAAGGAAATAGAAACTCTCCACAAACCCATGAAGAATTTGAATCAGAAAGGACCAAAAAGATGGAAGCCCTCTGGGAGGAAAAGTGGGAAATGATGCAAAAGAAATTCATGCATCTACAAAACCAGTTTGACCAAACTGTAAAAGAAAACCAGGCTTTAAAGCAAGAACTAATAAAGCAAAGCCAAAACACCAAGAAATTAGAAGAGAACATAAAATATCTCACCGACAAGGTGATAGATCTGGAAAACAGGGGGAGAAGAGAAAATTTAAGAATAATTGGACTCCCAGAAAAGCCAGAAATAAACACCAAACTGGACATGGTGATACAAGATATAATCAAAGAAAATTGCCCAGAGATTCTAGAACAAGGGGGCAATACATCCACTGACAGAGCTCACAGAACACCTTCTACACTAAACCCCCAAAAGACAACTCCCAGGAATGTAATTGCCAAATTCCAAAGCTATCAAACAAAAGAAAAAATCCTACAGGAAGCCAGAAAAAGACAATTTAGATATAAAGGAATGCCAATCAGGGTCACACAAGACCTTGCAAGTTCTACGCTGAATGATCGTAAGGCATGGAACATGATCTTCAGAAAGGCAAGAGAGCTGGGTCTCCAACCAAGAATCAGCTACCCAGCAAAACTGACTATATACTTCCAAGGGAAAGTATGGGCATTCAACAAAATAGAAGACTTCCAACTTTTTGCAAAGAAAAGACCAGAGCTTTGTGGAAAGTTTGATACCAAAAATCAAAGAGCAAGGAATACCTGAAAAGGTAAATATTAAGGAAAGGGGAAAAATGTTATCTTCTTTTACTCAAACTCTCTTCTATAAGGACTACATTTATATCAACCTATGTATACTAATATGTGGGGAAAATGTAATGTATAAATAGGGGGTAAAGAAAGACCAAATAGAATAATGGTTCTCACACAAAGATTCACAGGGGAAGGGGAGGGGAAGAAAACTCCTATAAGAAGGAGAGGAAGAGAGGGGGGGGGGGGTTACTTAAACCTCAATCTCAGGGAAATCAACTCTGAGAGGGAAAAACATCCAGATCCATTGGGATCTTGAATTCTATCTTACCCAACAAGGGTAAGGAGAAGGGAAAACCAAGGGGGGGAGGGGGAGAGGGAGAACAAAAAGGGAGGGAAAGAGAGGGGGGAGGGGGAGGGAACAAAAAGGGAGGGACTAAAAAGGGAAACATCAAGGGAGGGGACAAGGGGGACTGATTCAAAGTAAATCACTGGACTAAAAGGTAGAGCCGAAGAAGAAAAGGTTAGAATTAGGGAAGGCAATCAAAATGCCAGGGAGTCCACAAATGACAATCATAACTTTGAACGTGAATGGGATGAACTCACCCATAAAACGTAGACGAATAGCAGAATGGATTAGAATCCAAAACCCTACCATATGTTGTCTTCAAGAAACACACATGAGGCGGGTTGACACCCACAAGGTCAGAATTAAAGGATGGAGTAAGACCTTCTGGGCCTCAACTGATAGAAAGAAGGCAGGAGTGGTAATCATGATATCTGATAAAGCCAATGCAAAAATAGACCTGATCAAAAGGGATAGGGAAGGTAATTATATTTTGTTAAAAGGGACTCTAGACAATGAGGAAATATCATTAATCAACATGTATGCACCAAATAATATAGCACCCAAATTTCTAATGGAGAAACTAGGAGAATTGAAGGAAGAAATAGACAATAAAACCATACTAGTGGGAGACTTAAACCAACCATTATCAAATTTAGATAAATCAAATCAAAAAATAAATAAGAAAGAGGTAAAAGAAGTGAATGAAATCTTAGAAAAATTAGAATTAATAGACATACGGAGAAAAATAAATAGGGATAAAAAGGAATACACCTTCTTCTCAGCACCACATGGCACATTCACAAAAATTGACCATACATTAGGTCACAGAAACATAGCACACAAATGCAGAAAAGCAGAAATAATGAATGCAGCCTTCTCAGATCACAAGGCAATAAAAATAATGATTAGTAATGGTACATGGAAAACCAAATCTAAAACCAATTGGAAATTAAACAATATGATACTCCAAAACCGTTTAGCTAAAGAAGAAATCATAGAAACAATTAATAATTTCATCAAGGAAAATGACAATGGCGAAACATCCTTTCAAACCTTTTGGGATGCAGCCAAAGCGGTAATCAGAGGCAAATTCATATCCCTGAAAGCTCATATTAACAAACAAGGGAGAGCAGAGATCAATCAATTGGAAATGCAATTGAAAAAACTCGAAAGCGATCAAATTAAAAACCCCCAGCAGAAAACCAAATTAGAAATCCTAAAAATTAAGGGAGAAATTAATAAAATCGAAAGTGATAGAACTATTGATTTAATAAATAAGACAAGAAGCTGGTACTTTGAAAAAACAAACAAAATAGACAAAGTACTGGTCAATCTAATTAAAAAAAGGAAGGAAGAAAAGCAAATTCACAGCATTAAAGATGAAAAGGGGGACAGCACCTCCAATGAGGAGGAAATTAAGGCAATCATTAGAAATTACTTTGCCCAATTATATGGCAATAAATACACCAATTTAGGAGAAATGGATGAATATATACAAAAATAAAAACTGCCTAGACTAACAGAAGAGGAAATAGAATTCTTAAATAATCCCATATCAGAAATTGAAATCCATCAAGCCATCAAAGAACTTCCTAAGAAAAAATCCCCAGGGCCTGATGGATTCACCTGTGAATTCTATCAAACATTCAGAGAACAGTTAACCCCAATACTATACAAACTATTTGACATAATAAGCAAAGAGGGAGTTCTACCAAACTCCTTTTACGACACAAACATGGTACTGATTCCAAAACCAGGCAGGTCAAAAACAGAGAAAGAAAACTATAGACCAATCTCCCTAATGAATATAGATGCAAAAATTTTAAATAGGATACTAGCAAAAAGACTCCAGCAAGTGATCAGAAGGATCATTCACCATGATCAAGTAGGATTCATACCAGGGATGCAGGGCTGGTTCAACATTAGGAAAACCATCCACATAATTGACCACATCAACAAGCAAACTAGCAAGAACCACATGATTATCTCAATAGATGCAGAAAAAGCCTTTGATAAAATACAACACCCACTCCTATTAAAAACACTAGAAAGCATAGGAATAGAAGGGTCATTGCTAAAAATAATAAACAGTATATATCTAAAACCAACAGCTAATATCATCTGCAATGGGGATAAACTAGATGCATTCCCAATAAGATCAGGAGTGAAACAAGGATGCCCATTATCACCTCTACTATTTGACATTGTACTAGAAACACTAGCAGTAGCAATTAGAGAAGATAAAGAAATTGAAGGCATCAGAATAGGCAAGGAGGAGACCAAGTTATCACTCTTTGTGGATGACATGATGGTCTACTTAAAGAATCCTAGAGATTCAACCAAAAAGCTAATTGAAATAATTAACAACTTTAGCAAAGTTGCAGGATACAAAATAAACCCACATAAATCATCAGCTTTTCTATATATCTCCAACACAGCTCAGCAGCAAGAACTAGAAAGAGAAATCCCATTCAAAATCACCTTAGACAAAATAAAATACCTAGGAATCTATCTCCCAAGACAAACACAGGAACTATATGAACACAACTACAAAACACTCGCCACACAACTAAAACTAGACTTGAACAATTGGAAAAACATTAACTGCTCATGGATAGGACGAGCCAATATAATAAAAATGACCATCCTACCCAAACTTATTTATCTATTTAGTGCCATACCCATTGAACTACCAAAATACTTCTTCACTGATTTAGAAAAAACCATAACAAAGTTCATTTGGAAGAACAAAAGATCAAGGATATCCAGGGAAATAATGAAAAAAAACACATATGATGGGGGCCTTGCAGTCCCAGACCTCAAACTATATCACAAAGCAGCAGTCATCAAAACAATTTGGTACTGGCTAAGAAACAGAAAGGAAGATCAGTGGAATAGACTGGGGGAAAATGACCTCAGCAAGACAGTATACGATAAACCCAAAGATCCCAGCTTTTGGGACAAAAATCCACTATTCGATAAAAACTGCTGGGAAAATTGGAAGACAGTGTGGGAGAGACTAGGAATAGATCAACACCTCACACCCTACACCAAGATAAATTCAAAATGGGTGAGTGACTTAAACATAAAGAAGGAAACCATAAGTAAATTGGGTAAACACAGAATAGTATACATGTCAGACCTTTGGGAGGGGAAAGGCTTTAAAACCAAGCAAGATATAGAAAGAATCACAAAATCTAAAATAAATAATTTTGACTACATCAAACTAAAAAGCTTTTGTACAAACAAAACCAATGTAACTAAAATCAGAAGGGAAACAACAAATTGGGAAAAAATCTTCATAGAAACCTCTGACAAAGGTTTAATTACTCATATTTATAATGAGCTAAATCAATTGTACAAAAAATCAAGCCATTCTCCAATTGATAAATGGGCAAGGGAAATGGATAGGCAGTTCTCAGATAAAGAAATCAAAACTATTAACAAGCACATGAAGAAGTGTTCTACATCTCTTATAATCAGAGAGATGCAAATCAAAACAACTCTGAGGTATCACCTCACACCTAGCAGATTGGCTAACATAACAGCAAAGGAAAGTAATGAATGCTGGAGGGGATGTGGCAAAGTAGGGACATTAATTCATTGCTGGTGGAGTTGTGAACTGATCCAACCATTCTGGAGGGCAATTTGGAACTATGCCCAAAGGGCGACAAAAGAATATCTACCCTTTGACCCAGCCATAGCACTGCTGGGTCTGTACCCCAAAGAGATAATGGACACAAAGACTTGTACAAAAATATTCATAGCTGCGCTCTTTGTGGTGGCCCAAAACTGGAAAACGAGGGGATGCCCATCAATTGGGGAATGGCTGAACAAACTGTGGTATATGTTGGTGATGGAATACTATTGTGCTCAAAGGAATAATAAAGTGGAGAAGTTCCATGGAGACTGGAACAACCTCCAGGAAGTGATGCAGAGCGAGAGGAGCAGAACCAGTAGAACATTGTACACAGAGACTAATACACTGTGGTATAATCGAACGTAATGGACTTCTCCATTAGGGGCGGTGTAATGTCCCTGAACAACTTTCAGGGATCCAGGAGAAAAAAAACACCATTCATAAGCAAAGGATAAACTATGGGAGTGGAAACACCGAGAAAAAGCAACTGCCTGAATACAGAGGTTGAGGGGACATGACAGAGGATAGACTTTAAATGAACACTCTAATGCAAATACTATCAACAAAGCAATGGGTTCAAATCAAGAAAACATCTAATGCCCAGTGGACTTACGCGTCGGCTATGGGGGGTGGGGGGGAGGAAAAGAAAATGATCTATGTCTTTAACGAATAATGCTTGGAAATGATCAAATAAAATATATTAAAAAAAAAAAGAGGGTGATATAAAAAAAAGGGATCACTTAGGGATGCATGGCTGAGGTATGAGGTATATGAATCAATTGGCAAGAGATATTAAAAAGACATCAGAAAATCCAAAAGAAAAGAAAAATTTCTGGATGAAAATATAGACTATCAAAGTCTTATGTGTAAAATTCCAAGTAGAAGAAAAATAAATCTATAACAGGTCCTTCAATCAGGGCCCAATCAAAATGATCTAAGTAATGATGCATTTACCCAGTCATTGCCAGGACTACAGAAAGGTACCACACTATGAGAGGCAGAAAAGGGGACCAGATTATAGGAGCCAAGGTTTCGGGGATACTCGTCTGTGAGTACCTTCAGAGTGAGTGTGGATACAAGGAAAGCCTATGTCTTAACATATGTTAAACATAGTAACCTCGAGTCTTCACACTAGGTTCAAGACCTTTGTATTAGCCTAGAAGTGCATCAATCCATCCTAGACTGGCCTTTCTTTGGCCCTATGAAATGGCTCTTGTGTGTATCTCTTGTCCTGGAAATCAGACAGAATCATCAAGCAAAGTCCCATAACTTATTTAAATAATTAGTGGCATCATTTTTATAGTCACAAGCTTTTTAGGGCATGTATTAGCAAATGTATCTTAAACTTAAAAATCAAAAGGTTAAAGAAAATCTTAATACTGGTGACATGTGCTTCAAATATAAAAAAGGAGAGAAAAAATAATAAAAAAACTGAAAAAGTATATTGCACATGCAAGAAATATATATTAATAAAAGAGCTTTAAAAAATTCAAAAATATAGCTTATAACCATTGACACTCTGTGTCAGTTAAGAAAATATAAAATACAAGGCTTTCTCACCAAAAAATGAGATCCATTTCCTCTTTGTATCTGGCCATGATCACTGTGAGTAGAAGGCAAATGAATTGAACAAGGTTAACAATTTTTCATTTTTAAAAATACAGTAGTACAAATATGTAGTATCAATATCCCCAAAATTCTCAATAGCCCAATTAATTACAATAGCAAACAAACACACTTTCATATTTCACATAAGTTGCTGTATGACATTTTTAAAACCTATGAATTGATGGACATTTGTCACAATTTTTACAAATGTAGCAATCCTTCAACCTTGGTATTTAAACATATTTTTTAAAACAAAGTAAAACTCGTCTTGGGTTTAGAACATAATCAAGAAATCTATATATCATTCTGGTAGAAGTAAAATAGTGAGCTGAAGAGCATAAATAAAGGGGTGCTCCTTTTTCTTGGAGGCTTATAGGGATACAAATGCCCTGAGATTAACTGCCCAACTTCCATTCACATGTGGGAAGGTTGGGGGTTTATAAAATGTATTTCACTTCAGCTACTATTGGCCTTACCTCGTGGTAGGGGCAGGCAAAAATAACCAGATTGTTAAAAAAAATTCCAAAAATCATATTTAAAAAACCCTTAAAATCAAATCATTTGAGGTATTTAGCACATTAAAATTCCAAAGGTTGTTAATACAATTATAACCAGTTCTGAAGTCCATCTATCCTCAGCAAAATAGAAAAAAGCTGTTTTTTTCATATATGGGCTTATTCACAATAATATTTTTTCAACACAGTTATAGGGGGAAAACAACAGAATTTTAAAACTCAGTACATTCAAAATAAATTCAATCAACCTTCAGTTCACAGAATAATATTCAATCCAGTAATATATGAACTTAAAATCACAAAGTTAAACCATAACAAAACAATGCAATAGAATACAGATATGTTTATAAACCATTGGAGTCTGAAATGCCTTAGAATGTAGCCTTTAGTCTCTTCAAAGTTTTTTTTTTTGTTTGTTTGTTTGTTTGTAATTATCCATTTAAATGTCTATTGTCCGAAGGTAGAGTAGTAAGGGCTAGGCTATTGGGTTCAAGGGATCCGTCCAGGGCCCCATAGCTGGGAAGCATCGGAGGCCAGACTTTAACTAGAGACCTCCGGTCTCTGGGCCTGGCTTCCAGTTCGCTGGGCCACCCATTTTCCTCCCCAAAGTTAAAGTTGAATCTTTGGGCTGAGTCTGCTCCCAGACAGGCAGGCAAAATCAATGAAATTGCCAGAAGAGTCAAAAATCCTTTTAAACAGCCCATTGCTATTAAGTTTCTGTTTGAAAAGATCTGTTTCTTCTCTCTAGTCTTTTCTCTCTTTCCCCTCTGATCATCCTGTGGCCAATACCCCAGCCACGTGGAGGCTTAGCCTAAGGGAAAATTGCCCGTCTCCTTTCCCTCTGGTCTCTCCCCTCCGCCCACGTGGCCAATACTGTTACCAGCTGGTCGCAATGAGTCCTCAGCGATCTGCTCCAAGGATCTGGGTGATGAGCCGGCTGAGGTCACACTCATGGGTCTGAGGCACAGAAATAGGCAGGCAGCAGGCCGGTGAGAGGCCAGGAGCTGGAGCGGCTGCGGGGGTGGGCAAGGCTGGGACCAGGTACCAGGTGAGGATGATCAGGGCTGCAGGCTGCAGGCAGGAAGCGGCAGGACGGAGCCAGGTGGGGTGGGCAGCAGGTCCGGAGCCTGTAGCAGCTTTCTGAGGGTAGAAAACCTTGGCCAGAGAGATATGGCTCAAAAAAAAAATTTCTAGGTACTAGCTATTAAAACTGAATTTAAGATCAGAAAAGAAATCAGAAGGTTGAGTTTTTTTTCCCATTAGGTCGCCATCTGTAAAGATTAAAATTTAGGGGAGATGGGGAGACTGAGGCATCTGAGGCAGGTAGAAATTAGTTTCTCTCTGCAAGGAGTATTATATTTTTTAGAGGTTTATTAAAGGTAAGGATTAAAAGAAAATACAGGATAAGAAAAAACACGTGTCTAGGCCAGAGGCCTAGACCTCACCTACATTATGGAAAGAGCCCTGTCTGCTCCAAAACGGAAGTCCAAAAAGAGCCAAGAGCCCTTCAAAAGCCTTTGAATCAACTTAAATACCTTCTCGATCTCGGCCCAGGTGAGATTACAAGGCATTCTGGGGAAGTGGAGCAAAGGCTCATGGGGATTGTAGTCCTGTATTCGAGTCTATTTTTTACAGGATGCAATGGATAACCTCGGCATCTTTGATATCTGACCAAGTCCTAAGAGCTCCATGGTGCCTGCTTCAGCTGCCTTCATAACTGTTGGAAGTACTCAAACAGGAGATCCATAATAATGTATCATTGTAAGGGCACTGTAGAAAGCATATCTATCCTGGAAGGGAAGTTGGACTAGATGGTTTATAAAGGCAATTCAAGACAACAAATATTCCCTAACTTCCTACTATGAAAAAGGCATTATGATAGAGACTGGGGGATTTACAAAGATAGATAAAATATTTACATTCCTTTAAGGAATTTACAATGTACTAGAAATGAGAAGTCTTATTATTTGTACATGTTTATATTTAATGTCCTCCAATAGTAAACTCCTTTATGGCATGGCAGAGATTGTGCTATTCTTTGTATTTGTATAGCCAGTGTATGGTACCTAATAGGGTCTTAACACATGCTTAGAAATTGCTTATATAAATATATATGTATTTAAATACATGGGGCATCTAGGTGGCACAGTGGATAGCACAGTGGGTTTGGAATCAGGATAATTCATCTTCATGAATTCAAATCCAGCCTCAGATACGTACTAGCTGTGTGACCCTGAACAAGTCACTCAACACTGTTTTCCTCAGTTCCCCATCTGTAAAATGAGCCATAGAAGGAAATAGTAAACTACTCCAGTATCTTTGTCAAGAAAACCCCAAATGAATCACTGATTTCATTAAACAGCATAACAATGATGAGACAACATATCAAAATTCATAGGATACAGTCAAAGCTGTATTTAAGGGAAATTTTATATCTTGGAATGCTTATATCAGTAAAACAGAAAAGGCAGATTAATGAATTGGGCGTGCAACTAAAAGAACTAGGAAAAAAATTGCAAATCCTCCAATTAAAGACTAACTTGGAAATCCTAAAACTCAAAAGAGAAATTAATAAAATTGAAAGTAAAAGAACTATTGAATTAATAAATAAGACTGAGTCAGTTCTATAAAAAAATAAAATAGAGCATTGGATAATTTGATTTAAAAAGGAAAGAAAAGAATCAAATTACCAGTATCAAAAATGAAAAAGGTGAAGTCACCTCCAATTAAGATGAAATTAAAGCAATCATTAGGAGCTATTTTATATTATTTATTATTATATATTATATATTATTTATGATAATACATCTGACAATCTAGGTGAAATGGGTGAATATTAAAAATTTTATAAATTTCCCAGATTAACAAAAGAGACAATAGAATACTGAAATAATCCCATCTCAGAAAAAGAAATTGAACAAGCTATCAATGAACTTCCTAAGAAAAGATCCCTAGAAAGAGATGGATTTATAAGTGAATTATATCAAACATTTAAAGAACAATTGATCCCAAAACTATAGAAACTTTGGCAAAATAAGGGAAAAAGGAGTCCTACTGTAACAATTAAATTTAGTTTTGGTTCAATATGAGAGTTAAAAAACAAGATTGTGGTTGCTGTTTATAAAGTATTAGCCCCTAAGTGAAAATGACTATTAGCAGCTTTTATTTACAAGGTAGAGATAGTGTAAGTGGGAAACTTAGAAAGGAGACAAAGCCTGGTCTAGCCTACCAGCCCTAAGTGCTGCTCCAATGAAATTTGACTCGGGGACAGGGGCTTCCCCAAGTCCTAATCTCTGTGTGAATTTCCTGTCTTCAGCCAGAGTTCCACCAATGCAGAATAAATCCAAGGAAAAATGTGTCTCTTCAGGTCTCCTCAGTGACACAGAATCCAAAGGAAGAGTCTCTCCAAGGAACCAGCCTCTCCAAAACTAAGGAAGCAAAGATGCCAAACCATGTTGGTCTCTTCTTTTGTGCCCCTTCCCCCCCCCCCCATGTCATTTACTATCTCTCCCGCTCTTCACCGAAACCAATTGCAATCTTTCAATTTGCCTAGCACTGCCCAAGGGGAGCAGTACTTGTGACCTTTGGGGATATGAACTAGTAAATGACTCCTGAGCTCTCTTTCCTAATGATTAGCTAGCTACTAAGTAGGGGTACTTTAAGTTATTGATTTGATTAACTAAAAATAGACAAGGAGAGAATTAATTCTATCATTACAATCCTCTGTGATTCTACTGGGAGATGAGCACATTGAAATCTCTCAGATTTACATACCTAGTCTCCCCAATGAATCATTTCACATATCCAGGTTATATCTCTAAAGATCTTTTGGCTAGAGGTGCATATAATATTGAACTTTCAAAGAGGAAATTATAATAGTTGGAGATAAGAGGGAAATAAAAGAGAGAGAACAAAACCAATGATTGGTAGGTGCATTGACAAAAAGCCAATTAGGGGGTAATCCCCTTTGGAATGAGAGTTTACATTCAGAATAAATGTGTTCAATCCCCTTCAGTTTGGTTGACTACATCCCAAAGTGCATTCTAGGTCTTCTGGTAAGCTTCTTTATAGCACCTTCTCCAAACAGTCCATTTTCTTGATTCAGGGAGTTAGCAAGCTTCTTTTCCTGAAATTTCTCTCAAAATACATTTTTTCTTTTTCTTTTTTTAATATTTGAAACATTATTTTTATTTGGTCATTTCCAAACATTATTCACTGGAAAAAAAGATCATTTTCTTTTCCTTCCCTCCCTCCCTCCCACCACCTTTCCCTCTCCCATAGCCGACGCATGATTCCACTGGTTATCACATGTGTTCTTGACTTGAACCCATTTCCCTGTTGTTGGAATTTGCATTAGAGTGTTCATTTAGAGTCTCTCCTCAGTCATATCCCCTCCAACCCTGTAGTCAAGCAGTTGCTTTTCATTGGTGTTTTTACTCCCACAGTTTATCCTCTGCTTGTGGATAGTATTTTTTAGATCCCCGCAGATTGTTCAGGGACATTGCATTGACACTAATGGAGAAGTCCATCACCTTCGATTGTACCACAATGTATCAGTCTCTGTGTACAATGTTTTCCTGGTTCTGCTCCTTTCGCTCTGCATCACTTCCTGGAGGTTGTTCCAATCTCCATGGAATTCCTCTACTTTATTATTCCTTGTAGCACAATAGTATTCCATCACCAACATATACCACAATTTGTTCAGCCATTCCCCAATTGAAGGGCATCCCCTCATTTTCCAATTTTTGGCCACCACAAAGAGTGCAGCTATGAATATTCTTGTACAAGTCTTTTTCCTTAATATCTCTTTGGGGTACAAATCCAACAGTGCTATAGCTGGATCAAAGGGCAGACAATCTTTTATCACCCTTTGGGCATAGTTCCAAATTGCCCTCCAGAATGGCTGGATCAATTCACAACTCCACCAGCAATGAATTAGTGTCCCCACTTTGCCACATCCCCTCCAGCATTCAGTACTTTCCATAGCTGTCATGTTAGCCAATCTGCTAGGTGTGAGGTGATACCTCAGAGTTGTTTTGATTTGCATCTCTCTGATTATAAGAGATGTAGAACACTTTTTCATGTGCTTATTAATAGTTTTGATTTCTTTGGCTGCGAACTGCCTGTTCATGTCCCTTGCCCATTTGTCAATTGGAGAATGGCTTGATTTTTTGTACAATTGATTTAGTTCTTTGTAAATTTGAGTAATTAAACCTTTGTCAGAGGTTTTTATGAAGATTGTTTCCCAATTTGTTGCTACCATTCTGATTTTGGCTACATTGGTTTTGTTTGTACAAAAACTTTTTAATTTGATGTATTCCAGATTATTTATTTTGCATTTTGTAACTCTTTCTAATTCTTGCTTGGTTTTGAAGTCTTTCCCTTCCCAAAGGTCTGACATGTATACTATTCTGTGTTCGCCTAATTTTCTTATAGTTTCCTTCTTTATGTTCAAGTCATTCACCCATTTTGAATTTATCTTGGTGTTGGGTGTGAGGTGTTGATCTAAACCTAATCTTTCCCACACTGTCCTCCAATTTCCCAGCAGTTTTTATGAAATAGTGGATTTTTGTCCCAAAAGCTGGGATCTTTGGGTTTGTCATATACTGTCTTGCTGAGGTTGCTTGCCCCCACTGGATCCACTGATCCTCCTTTCTGTCTCTTAGCCAGTACCAAATTGTTTTGATGACCGCTGCTTTATAATATAGTCTGAGATCTGGGACTGCAAGACCCCCTTCCTTTGTATTTTTTTTCATTATTTCCCTGGATATCCTTGATCTTCTGTTCTTCCAAATGAACTTTGCTATGTTTTTTTCTAAATCAGTAAAAAAAAATTTGGAAGTTCCATGGGTATGGCACTAAATAGATAGATGAGTTTGGGTAGGATGGTCATTTTTATTATATTGGCTTATCCTACCCATGAGCAGTTAATGTTCTTCCAATTGTTCAAGTCTAGTTTTAGTTGTGTGGAAAGTGTTTTGTAGTTGTGTTCATATAGATCCTGTGTTTGTCTTGGGAGATAGATTCCTAAAGTATTTTATTTTGTCTAAGGTAATTTTGAATGGGATTTCTCTTTCTGGTTCTTGCTGCTGAGCTGTGTTGGAATTATATAGAAAAGCTGATGACTTATGTGGGTTTATTTTGTATTCTGCAACTTTGCTAAA
Organism: Monodelphis domestica; assembly: GCF_027887165.1. Taxonomy (NCBI): domain Eukaryota; kingdom Metazoa; phylum Chordata; class Mammalia; order Didelphimorphia; family Didelphidae; genus Monodelphis; species Monodelphis domestica. The sequence goes on along the minus strand of NC_077234.1, from coordinate 233,998,557 downwards.
GTTGTTGATTATTTTGATTAGCTTTTTGGTTGAATCTTTAGGATTCTTTAAGTAGACCATCATGTCATCTGCAAAGAGCGATAATTTGGTCCTCTCCTTGCCTATTTTAATGCCTTCAATTTCTTTTTCTTCTCTAATTGCTACTGCTAGTGTTTCTAATATGATGTCAAATAATAGAGGTGATAATGGGCATCCTTGTTTCACTCCTGATCTTAATGGGAATGGATTTAGTTTATCCCCATTGCAGATGATATTAGTTGATGGTTTTAGATATATACTGTTTATTATTTTTAGGAACGACCCTTCTATTCCTATGCTTTCTAGTGTTTTTAGTAGGAATGGGTGTTGTATTTTATCAAAGGCTTTTTCTGTATCTATTGAGATAATCATGTGGTTCTTGTTGGTTTGCTTGTTGATGTGGTCAATTATGTGGATAGTTTTCCTAATGTTGAACCATCCCTGCATCCCTGGTATAAATCCTACTTGATCATGGTGGATGACCCTTCTGATCACTTGCTGGAGTCTTTTTGCTAGTATCCTATTTAAGATTTTTGCATCTATATTCATTCGGGAGATTGGTCTATAATTTTCTTTCTCTGTTTTTGGCCTGCCTGGCTTTGGAATTAGTACCATGTTTGTGTCATAAAAGGAGTTTGTTAGAACTCCCTCTTTGCTTATTATGTCAAATAGTTTGTATAGTATTGGAATTAGCTGTTCTTTGAATGTTTGATAGAATTCACTGGTGAATCCGTCAGGCCCTGGGGATTTTTTCTTAGGAAGTTCTTTGATGGCCTGTTGGATTTCTTTTTCTGATATGGGATTATTTAAGAAAACTATTTCTTCTTCTGTTAGTCTAGGCAATTTATATTTTTGCAAATATTCATCCATATCACCTAGGTTGGTATATTTATTGCCATATAGTTGGGCAAAGTAGTTTTTAATGATTGCCTTAATTTCCTCTTCATTGGAGGTGATGTCCCCCTTTTCATCCTTGATGCTGTTAATTTGCCTTTCTTCTTTCCTTTTTTTAATTGGATTGACCAGTACTTTGTCTATTTTGTCTGTTTTTTCAAAGTACCAGTTTCTAGTCTTGTTTATTAGCTCAATAGTTCTGTCACTTTCAATTTTATTAATTTCTCCCTTAATTTTTAGGATCTCTAGTATGGTTTTCTTCTGGGGGTTTTTAATTTGTTTGTTCTCAAGTTTTTTGATTTGCATTTCCAATTCCTTGATCTCTGTCCTCCCTAATTTGTTAATATATGCACTCAGGGATATGAATTTTCCTCTAGCTGCATCCCATAAGGTTTGAAAGGATGTCTCGCTGTTGTCATTTTCTTCAACGAAATTATTAATTGTTTCTATGATTTCTTCTCTAACTAACCAATTTTGGAGTATCATATTATTTAATTTCCAATTAATTTTTGATTTGGCTCTCCATGTACCCTTGCCGATCAATATTTTTATTGCCTTGTGATCTGAAAAGGCTGCATTTATTATTTTGGCTTTTCTGCGTTTGAGTGCCATGTTTCTATGACCTAGTGTATGATCTATTTTTGTGAATGTGCCATGTGGTGCTGAAAAGAAGGTGTATTCTTTTTTGTCCCTATTTATTTTTCTCCATATGTCTATTAACTCTAATTTTTCTAAGATTTCATTCACCTCATTTACCTCTTTCTTGTTTATTTTTTGGTTTGATTTATCTAAATTTGATAGTGGTTGGTTCAAGTCTCCCACTAATATGGTTTTACTGTCTATTTCTTCCTTCAATTCTCCTAGTTTCTCTATTAAAAATTTGGATGCTATACCATTTGGTGCATACATGTTGCTTAGTGATATTTCCTCATTGTCTATACTCCCTTTTAGCAGAATATATTTACCTTCCCTATCCCTTTTGATCAGGTCTATTTTTGCTTTGGCTTTGTCAGATATCATGATTGCAATTCCTGCTTTCTTTCTATCAGTTGAGGCCCAAAAGGTCTTACTCCAACCTTTAATTCTAACCTTGTGAGTGTCAACCCACCTCATATGTGTTTCTTGAAGACAACAAATGGTAGGGTTTTGGGTTCTAATCCAATCTGCTATTTGTCTACGTTTTATGGGTGAGTTCATCCCATTCATGTTCAAAGTTATGATTGTCATTTGTGGATTCGCTGGCATTTTGATATCTTCCCCTAGTTCTGACCTTTCTTCTTTAGCTATCTCCTTTTGAACCAGTGTTTTACTTTAGGTCAGTCCCCCTAGTCCCCTCCCTTGAGATGCTTCCCTTTCTAGCCCCTCCCTTTTAATGCTTCCTTCCCCTCCTCCCTATCCTTCCCTCCCTTTTTATACTCCCTCCCCTCCCCCTCCTTAATTTTCCTTTCTTTCTTGCCCTAATGGATAAGATAGAATTCAGGATCCCACTGGATCTAGATGTTCTTCCCTCTCAGATTTGATTTCACTGAGAGTAAGGTTTAAGTAATTCCACTTCACGCTCTCTTCCTCTCCTCCTATGAGAGTTCTTCCCCTCCCCTTCCCATGTGTATCTTTATATGGGAAAGATTATTCTATTAAGTCCCCCCCTATTTCTTGAAGTAAATCTTAGTGTTATCGACAGTCCCCCCTCCCTTTTCCTTTCTTTGTTCCCACTTTCCCCAAATCTTCTTAATGCCCCAATCTTTCCCTATGCATGTTTCTTCTAACTCCTCTTATGATGCTACAATTTTTGAGAGTTACACAAAACATTTTCCCCACATATTAATATATATATATTTTGATGTAAATGTAGTCCTTATAGAAGAGAGTTTGACTTAAAGAAAAAGATAAGATTTATCTCCTTTTCCCTTTCTTTCATATTTACCTTTTCATGTTTCTCTTGCTTTCTGTGCTTGGATATCAAATTTTCCACTATGTTCTGGTCTTTTCTTAGCAAATGCTTGGAAATCTTCTATTTTGTTGAATGCCCATACTTTCTCCTGGAAGTATATAGTCAGTTTTGCTGGGTAGTTGATTCTTGGTTGGAGACCCAGCTCTCTTGCCTTTCTAAATATCGTGTTCCATGCTTTGCGGTCTCTTAGTGTGTTAGCCGCTACGTCGTGTGTGATCCTTATGGGAGCCCCCTTATATCTGAAGCTCCTCTTCTTGGCTCCTTGTAGGATTTTCTCCTTTTCTTGGAAGCTCTTGAATTTGGCAATTACATTCCTAGGGGTTGTCTTTTGGGGATTTAGTATAGAGGGTGTTCTATGAACCCTTTCTATTTCTATTTTGCCCCCTTGCTCCAGAAAGTGGGGGCAATTTTCTTTTATAATCTCCTGTAGAATAATATCGAGTTTATTGTTTATCTCTGGTTTTTCTGGGAGACCAATAATTCGGAGGTTTTCTCTTCTCCCTCTGTTTTCCAGATCTGTGACCTTCTCAGTGAGATATTTTATGTTTTCTTCTAATTCATTAATTTTTTGGGTTTGCTTTATTGATTCTTGCTGTTTTATCATCTCACTTTCTTCAAGGTGCTTAATTCTGGTCGTTAGGGACTGGTTTTGCTTTTCAGCTTTGTCTGCTCTTCTATTGGATGCTTCGAGCTCTTTTTCCAATTGAGCAGTCTTATCTGTCAGACTGCTGATCTCTTTCTCCCATTTTTCTTTCCAGGTTTCCATCTTTTGGATAAGTTCCAGTTTGAGATCTTCCAGAGCTTGTTGATAGTTTCCATTTTGGGAGGCATGTTCTGATTTTCTTTTTATTTCCTCCTCATTCTCTTCTTTTCCTTGGGTACTTCCACCATAAAAGTTTTCAATAGTCACCTTTTTCCCTTTCTTCCTGGAGGCTTGATTTTGGGCCATGTGAGCCATCCCTTTGGTGGTTTTATTCCCCTTTCCTTTTTGGTCTGGGGTCTGGGTGATATGGGCAGTTTTTCTGTGAATTTAGGTTGCCTCAGACTAGTTCTTCCCAGCCTCCAAGGTTTCTTAGAGAGCTGGGGCCCTGATCACAGCCAAACTGCCCAGGTGTTCAACTGTGCCCAGATAATCAGCGCAACCGCCCCAAGTACAGCTCCTTGGACCCCTGTGATCAGCGCTGGGTTCTCCCGAGAAACCACCCTGAGATGTTTTTTCCTGGCAGTCCCCAGATCCCAAGGACCCTGGACTGCCCCCCCCCAGGCAGAGATGTTCCCCACTCACTCGCTGTCCCGGTGAGCGCTCCGGTAGCTCACTCTGGTTTGGTGGGGGAGGTGGGGTGGGGGAAGGGCGGCTCAGTTCACGTTTCTGTGCAAGCTTTTCCTCCTTCTTATTATAGTGTGGAAATGTTCAAGCCCCATGTACCTTCACCTCTGTGGAGTACTGGGGAATCCTGTTCCACCAAAGGTGATTTTTATGCTCCTTTGATGTAGTCTATTTCATTTGGTGCCGGGGAGAGGAAGCGTGTGGTGTCTAGATTGCAGCCATGATTACCCGGAAGTCATCTCAAAATACATTTTTAATCTTGGATTTTATGAAAATTAAACAATGACACAAATATACTGCTGATTCCTAAACCAGGAAGACCAAAAACAGAAAAAGAAAATTACAGAACAATTCCCTTAATGAATACTGGTGCAAAAATATTTAATAAAATACTAGCAAAGTTATACAACAACAATATAACATAAGGCTTATTCACTATGACCCAATGGAATTTTTACCAGGAATGTGAGATTGCTTTACTGTTAAGAAAACTATCAGCATAAATGACCATATCAATAACCAAACTAACAGAAATCACATGATTATCTCAATAGATGCAGAAAAAGCCTTTGCCAAATATAGCTATTAAAAACACTAGAAAGCATAAGAATAAAAGGGTCTTTCCTTGAAATAATAAGTAGTATCTAGGGATAGATTAGAAGCCTTCACAATAAGATTAGGAGTGAAACAAGGATGCTCATTATCACCACTATTATTTAATATCATATTAGAAATGCTAGCTTTAGCAATAAGAGAAGAAAAAGAAATTGAAAGAGTAGGCAATGAGGAAACTAAACTATCACTCTTTGATGATGGTATCCTTAGGGAATCCTAGAGTCAACTAAAAACTAGCAAAGTTGCAGGATACAAAATAAAGCCATAGAAATCATCAAAATTTCTTTATATTTCCAACAAAATCCAGCAGCACGAGTTAGAAAGAGAAATTCCATTTAAAACCACTCGAGACAATACAAAATACTTGGGATCTGTTTGCCAAGACAACCACAGGAATTATATGAACAATTACAAAATATTTTTCACACAAATAAAGTGAGATCTACACAATTAGAAAAGCATTAATTTCTCATGGGTAAGCCAAGCTAATATAATAAAAATGACAAGACTACCTAAATTAATTTACTTATTCAATGCCATACCAATCAAACTAACAAAAAACTATTTTATAGAATTAGAAAAAGTAATAACAAAATTCATTTGGAAGAACAAAAGATCAAGAATATCAAGAAAACTAATGAAAAAAATGTAAAACATGGTGGCCTAGTGGTATCAGATCTTACACTGTACTCTAAAGCAGAAATCATCAAAACAACCTGCTACTGGGTAAGATATAGAATTTTGGATCAATGGAATAGATTAGGGGTAAATGACCTGAGCAATCCAATATTTGATAAACCCAAAGATCCCAGCTTTGGGGATAAGAACTCACTATTTGACAAAACTGAGGGGAAAATTAGAAAGCAGTATGCCAAAAATTAGGTATAGATCAATATCTCACATCCTATACTCAGATACTGTCAAAAGGGGTATATGACTTAGACATAAATGGTAATGTTACAAGTAAATTAGAGGAACATAGAATAGTTTATCTATCATTTATGAAGAAGGGAAGAACTTATGACCAAACAAAAGACAGAGAATATTACAAGATATAAAATGAATAATTTTTATTATATTAAATTTAAAAGGGGTTGGGCAAACATACCAATGCAATGAAGATTAGAAATGAAACAACAAACTTGGGGAAAATGTTATAATATGTTTCTCTGATAAAGGTCTCATTTGTTAAATATATAAAGAACTAAATCAAATTTATAAGAATATAAGTCATTCTCTAATTGACAAATGGTCAAAGGATATGAATAGACAGTTTTCAGATGAAGAAATCAAAGTTATCAGTAATGAGTGAAAAAATGAAAAAAAAAGTTCTAAATCACTCAAACAGAAAAATGAGGTACCGTATCACCTATCAGATTGGCCCAGTAAAGGAAAATGATAAATGTTGGAGGGGATGTGGCAAAATGGGGACACTAATGCATTGCTGGTGGAGTTGTGAATTGATCCAACCATTCTGGAGGGCAATTTAGAATTATGCCCATAGGACTATAATAAACATGTGCCTACCCTTTGATTCTATAATACCGCTACTGAGTCTGTATCCCAAAGAGATAATAAAATAGGGAAAAGGCTTACTTATACAACAATATTCATAGTAGCTCCTTTTGTACTGGCAAAGAATTAGAAATTAAAGGGATATCCATTAATTGGGGAATGGCTGAACAAATTGTGATATGTATTTCAAATGAATTAATACAATTTTGCTTACAGGAATGATGAACAGAATGATTTCAGAAAGAGCTGAAAGACCTTCGTGAACTGTTACAGAACCAGGAAAGCACTGTTCACTGTAACTTTGATATTATGGAATGATCAATTGTGATACACTTAGCTACTACCAGCAATATAACGATCTAGGACAATTTTGAGGGACTTACGACAAAGAATGATATCTACTTCAAGAGAAAGAACTGTTGGAATTAGAGGGCAAACGAAACTAGATGATTTTTTAATTGTTTATTTGGGTTTATGCTTTAGGGTTTGGGTTTTATAAGATTACTCACTTACAAAAATGAACAATATGGAAATAGATAATACATGTATAACCCAGATCAAACTGCCTGCCAGCACTGTGAAGGGGAAGGGACAGGAGGGAGGGAGATAAGTTCGATCATAAAATTTGGGAAAATATATGTGAAAGTTGTTATTACAGGTAATTGGCAAAACAAAACAATAAAAACAAATAGGGTCACCAAGAGTCAGATGCAACTGAAAATAGTAAATGCATTTTAAAGGTATAAAATGCAAGAATTTATGAATCAGAATTCCTGGAGACAAGATCATAAAGGTAAAAAAGCAAAATCCCAGCCAAAGGTAATTTTTATTCTAGGATCCTTACTCTATCAAATGAGTTGGCACTAGGAGACGGAGAACTGGAGTGAGGATGAGTGGAATTTTTCCAGATGATAGAACCTTTCTAGACTAAGAGGCTGTGGGGGGCTCCCTGCAATTTCATCCTGTAACAGTTTCAAATAAGGATCAACTTCCATTTCAGTATATCACCAGAGATTTTTTATGAGTCCTTGATATGTTTCTATGAATTGTGATTGTGCTTGATGTGGGAGTAATGTAGCTGCAGTCAAAAGGGACGGCAGTGTCACATAAAAAGATACAATAGATACAAAGAGCAAGAAATAGATGTATTTCAGTCTTTTCATTCTAAGCAAAAGATGGTGAGTTCAAAACAAAAAAGATCACTTGTACCCTCTCTCACCAGAAAAAAAATCATGAAAGCCACCTGATTCTTGAATATAAGTGTCTTTGAGCTAAGAGCCACATGGGAAGTGATACACTACTCTCTGCTCAAATCTCCCCCTCCCTGCTACCTTGTCTTCTCCTCATCACCCGTAGATACTATAGTAAGGCAACAACAACAACAACAACAATAATAATAATAGCTAGCAGTTGTGTAGTCCTTACTATGTAGTTGGCACTTTGCTACACATTTTATAATTGTAATCTTATTTGATTCTCTCAACAGCCCAAAGAGGTAGGCTACTTGAGGGACTTATGACAAAGAGTGTTATCTACCGCAAGAGAAAGAACCGTTGGACTTATGAGACTCATGAGACAAAGAAACTGAGGCAAAAAGAAGTTTCAATGACTTTCCCAGAGTCGAGTAGCTAGAAAATAGCTGAGGGTGGATTTGAAATTCCTCCTAAGACCATGTCAAACTCTCTCCTCCAAATTATCTACTAGCTTCCCCAAGGGTGACTACAGGATGCAATGACCTCTCTGACCTCCCTTGTTCTCTGAGTACCCAGCAGATACACAACTAACTGATAGCCCTAGCTATATGCAAGAACCCTGATTGTTTAGGAGAGAAGCTGCAATAAACAGCATAAACTGAATCCCATAACAAAAGTCCCATTAGAGGGTTCCAATTAGCTAATAGAACTCTAAGATCCCATATGCCTATGGTGATGCCTTTAGGGAATCACTTCTGCTGGTCCTGAGTGTGAATATTTGACTTCTGAATGCTTTAGCTGCTGTTCTTGGTACCTTTGTTGTTGTTCAGTCATTTTAGTCACATTCAACTATTTGTAACCTTATTTTTTTTTTGTTGGCAAAGATACTGGAATGGTTTGCCATTTCCTTCTCTACTTCATTTTACAGATGAGGAAACTGAGGCATACAGGGTAAAGTGACTTACCTAGGGTCTTATATAGCTAGCATCTGAGGTCTGAGGTCTTCCTGACTCCAGGCTCAGCCCTCTATCCACTGTATCATCTAGCTGCCCCAAGTTCTTGATACTTTCACTACTGGCTAATCTGACTATTGGGGGACAGGGAAAGGAACAGAAAGGACCAGTAGAGAGAGAACATGATGTAACAGGATGTGCCAAATATGAAATCAGAGGACCTAGGTTCAAATCTCAACTCTTCCACTTGCTTCCTTTGTGATCTTGGGCAAGTTGCTTCTCTTATTGGAGTCTCAATGTCTCTAAATGACAGGGCTGGACTAAATCACCATCTAGAGTTTCCTTTCAGTAATAAGTCTATGAGGTTAATGAGGCAGGGACAGACATCACTCTAAGATATAGGTCGGGCAATCTCAACCTGGGTCTGGGAATGTTAACAAATGCATATTTTGATCCTCGTATTGCAATATAGTTTATTTACATTGCAATCCTATGAATTTTACAGCATGCCTTTAGAAAACATTCTGAGAAGTTTGTAGGCTTCACTAGATCCATTTCACAGAAAGGTTAGGAACTCCTCACGTAGTCATGGGCATGGTGTCAAGCCTATACTCAGATTCAATGAGACAACATGGTGGCAGCTCCAGCTCTAGTGTATGGGATACCTCATAACCTCTGCTCATCACACATAGCTGCTGTGTTCATTTCACTCTTCTATGAACTCTCTGATGAGTTGCTCATGGCCTTTCCTATTAAATCTAAATACTGGAACAGTATTTGTGCTTATGACTTACTGGAGGTACTTTTATTAATGTGTATGACCATTATTTTGGTCATGGTCAAATGTCATGGTCAAAATGACCATTATTTTCCTTTCATGCAAGGCAAGAAGTCATGCTAAGACATATAGGTGTCAATGTTATTTTAATTAATACCACAAATTGTTTTCTTAACGGTTGAAACAAAGAACTCCACTGACTGAAATGACTATAAATTGGTCTTGCCTAGCTCTCAGAAACTGGAGGATCCTATTTGAAAGAGGACAATCAAATTTGAAGAACCAGGGGGCAGTTAGGTAGCTCAATGATTAGAGAACCAAGGTTGCAGATGAGTGGTCCTGGGTTCAAATTTAACTTCAGACACTTCCTAGCTGTGTGTCTCTCAGCAAGTTTGCCTACTGGTTCAACTCTTCTGCCTTGGAACCAGTACTTATTATTAGTATTCATTTTAAGACAGAAGGTAAGTGTTTTCAAAAAAAAATCAGGAGAACTAGAGATCTACTCCCCACCACTCTTGCCATTCCCAGAGACAGAGTTTAAAGAAAGAAATAAACCCTTAAGCACCTGTGATCATATCTTATTCACCCTGACACACGATATTATGCTACTATATCTTTCCTTTCTTTGGCTATCCCTTCTTTCCTAAGCTTTACTGAACTCTTGTAATCAGACTATTGTTTTTTCCTGTTCTCCCTAAGAAGCATACAAGGACCCCACTCTCTGTAGATCAGCAGAAATTACCAGTAATTACATTACTGTCAGTTTTTCCTGAGACTTGGCTGTCCCAGCGTCATGCTATTATGCATGTGCTTTTTTGTGCTGTTTTGGATCATTCTCTCTCTTATCCTAATTAAAGATCCTGTTCTTAATACTACTCTGTTAGTTTTATTTTTCAGGTTGACATGAGACACAAAAATATTAAAGTGTGAATTTAAATGTGAGTGATGGCACCTGGAGGATCAACTCTCTGAGAGAGATTTATTTCTTAAAAGAGGGAGAATTACTAATTAGTGACTTTTCAGGCAGTGTGGAGAAACTTTGTTGTATTCTGAGTCAACATGTAAATGATCTATAACAGCAATCAGTAATCTTAACCACTATTTCATTTACATTTTAAAAATTCAAAGATATTTTATTTTCCCAATTACATGTAATAACAATTTCCAACATATATTTTCTGAAATTATATGATCCAAATTGTCTCGGTTTCTCCCTTCTCTCCCAACTATTAGAGATAGTAAGCAATTTGTTTTGTGTGTTTGTTTTTAAACATATTTATTTGTTAATAATCACATATTACAGCAAATTTCCATGCAAGTTTTCCAAGTAGCACAATCAAACTCATCTCATTCTTTCCCTTCCTTTCCCCATGTTGGCAGGCATTTGATCTGGGTTATATATTTTTATCATGCAAAACATTTCTATATTGTTCATTTTTGTGAATAATCTTATAAACACAAAAACCTAAAACACTAACCCAAGTAAACAATTGAAAAATTGTACACTTTCAGCTCTACTTTGACTCCAAAAGTTCTTTCTCTGGAGGTGGATACCATTCTTTGTCTTAAGTCCCTCAGAATTGTACTGGATCACTGTATTGCCAATAATAGCTAACTCTATCACTATTTATCATACAATATTATTGTTATTGTATATAATGTTCTCCCAGTTCTACTTATTTCATTCTGCATCAGTTCATGTAGATCTTTCTTGCTTTTTCTGAAATCATCCTGCTTAATGTAAAAATGGAGATTTGAACTCCAGACTTAAATTCCCAGAAGTCCTTGGCCACTTCTGTAAAAATAGACTCGAATCCAGCCCTCTAATCTCACTGAATTCTCACCTGGGCCGAGAGCAAGATGGGGTTTTTAAACCTGGTTGTGAATAGGCTCTGCCCTCTTTTTACTTTCACTTTGGAGCACACACGGCTCTCCACCTAGCAGGCAAGATGTGAGTGGTCGTTAATAGGCTCTCTGGGCCTAGACATGTGCTTTTCTTACTTGTGTTTTCTTTATATTTTAATCTTCAATAAACCTCATAAAAATATAATACTCCTTGCAGAGAGAAACTAATTTCTACCTGCCTCAGTCTCCCCCAAAATTTTAATCTTACACTTCCCTGAATGCTTTGTAACCTCACCTGAAAGTCTCACCTGGGCTGAGGACAAAATTATATTTAAGCTGACTCTCTGCCTACTTCGGGTCTCTCAGCTTCCGCTATTAGGAACAGGTTTCTCTCTACCAGGCAGGCAAGATGTAGAGTGAGTGGTTGTGAATGGGCTCTCTGGGCCTAGACACGTGCTTTCTTATTTTGTATTTTCTTTATTTCTTAATCTTTAATAAACCTCTAAAAATATAATACTTTTATTACTAGAAACGAAATTTTAATCTTAATAGTTTGGTAGCCACGAAGGGATCACAGGGAGGGAGAAAGAAAGAAAAGAAGGAAGAGGCTTTTCCAAACAGCAACTTACAAGAATGGCTAAATTAAAAGGATATCTTTTGACTGTACTGATAATTTCATTTATTTCACTTGAGTGCCAGGATTTCTCCCTGCAACTCTTTAGCCAAATTTGGGGAGGCAGCTGGGTGGCTCAGTGAATTGAGATCCAGGCCTAGAGACGGGAGGTCTTTGGTTGAAATCTGGCCTCAGACACTTCCTGGCACTGTGGCCCTGGACAGATCATTTAACCCCCATTGCCTACCACTTACCAATCTCCTGTCTTCTGACAATAGGCATCTAAATGGATAAAAAAAACCCCAAGGAACTTTAAAGAGACTGGAGGTTATATTTTTAAGGCATTTCAGACTCCATGTTTTATAAAAATCTCTATATTCTATTGCATTTTGCTGATTGCTTTAAGGTTTAACTTTGTGATTTTAAGTTCATATATTACTGCATTCAATACTATTCTGTTACACTGAATCATTTTAATGTACTGGATTTTAACTACTGCTAAATTCTGTTGCTTTTCCCCTATAACTATACTGAACAAGCATTATTGAGTAAGCCCATATAAAAACAGCTTTCTATTTTTGACTTTGTAAATTGTCACATAGAGGAAAGATAGACTCCATCAGAAAATTGCTACAACAACCTTTGGAAATTTTAATAAGCTAAATATCTCAAATTGATTTTAAGGGTTCTTTAGACATGATTTTTAGAATTTTTCTTAACAATCTCTGGTCATTTTTCCTGCCCCTCAACATGAGGTAAGGCCCATTTTAGTGGCTGAAGTGAAATACAATTATAACCCCCACCTCCCTCATTTATAAAAATGTGAATGGAAGCTGGGCAGTTAATCCCAGGGCATTGGTACCCCTGGAAGCCTCCACAAAAAAGGAGCACCTCTAATTTATAACTCTTCAGCTTACTACTTAACTTCCACCAGAATGATATCTAGATTTCTTAAACCCAAAATGAGTTTTACTTTGTTTACAGATATGTTTACCATGGTTGAAAGATTTGCTACGTTTGTAAAAACTGTGACAAAAATCCATCAGTTCATAGGCTTTTAAAAATGCCATGCAGCAACTTATGTGAAAAATTATAGTGTGTGTGTTTGTTATTGTAATTAACTAGACTATTGAGAATTTTGGGGATATTGATAACTACATATTTGTATTACTTTTCAATTCATTTGCTTGTACTCACAGTGGAGCATGGCCAGATATGAAGAGTAAATGGATCTCATTTTTGGTGAGAAAGCCTTGTATTCTATATTTTCTTAACTGACACAGAGTGTCAATGATCATAAGCTATATTTTTTAATTTTTAAAACTCTTTTATGTTTTTCTTGCATGTGCAATTTATTTTTTTTCTCCAATTTTTATATTTGGAGCACATATCACCAGCATTAAGAATTTTCTTTAACTTTTTGATTTTGCAGTAATATAAGTTTAAAATACATTTGCTAATGCATGCCCCAAAAGCTTGAGACTATAAAAATTATGCCACTAATTGTTTAAAAAAATTTATGGGACTTTGCTTATTGAGTCTGTCCAATTCCAGGACAAGATATACTAAAGAGACATTACACAGGGCCAAAGATAAACCAATCCAGGACGGATTGATGCACTTCTAAGCCTATACAAAGGACTTGAACCTAGTGTGAAGACTCAAGGTTGCTATGCTTAACATATGTTAAGACATAGGCCTTCCTTGTATCCACACTCACTCTGAAAATACTTATAGATGAGTATCCCTAACTTGGCTCCTACTTGGCTTCTATAATCTAGTCCCTTTTCTGTCTTTTCTAGTGTGGCAAACTTTCTGTAGTTCTGGCTACTGACTGGGTAAATGCATCATTGCTTAGATCATTTTAATTGGGCCCTGATTCAAGGACCTGTTATAGATTTACTTTTTCCTTTACTTGGAAATTTTACACATAAGACTTTGATAGTCTATATTTTCATCCAGAAATTTTCTTTTTTATTTGAATTTTTCTGATGTCTTTTTAATAATATCTCTTACCAATTGATTCATATACCTCATAACTCAGCCATGCATCCCTAAGTGATCCTGTGTTTTTCAATCACCCTCTTCACGGGGAAATGTAAAAATATTACTATTTTAAATTGCAAAGTTTAAATTCTTTTTAAGAAGAATTTTAGGTTAAGAAACATGATACCTTTCTGAATTCAGACACTGAACTGTTTGGAGAAGACACCATAAAGATGCCTCCAGACCACAAGCTGCACGAGAAGATCAAGAATGAACTTTGGGTGTGGTTGATTGAACATTTATTTGTACATATACTTTCATGCCAAAGGGGACTGCCTTCTAACTGATTTTTGTCAATGCATCTAGCAATTATTGGTTTTGTTCTTTTTTTCCTCTTGTCCTCAAATTATTGTAATCTTTAAGTTGATTATGTTTTCATGATCCTTTTGGGGGAAAATCTTTTTCCCAACAGGATCAAACGGAGAAATGTAAAAATGGAGATTTGAAGCCCGGACTTCAATTCCCAGAAGTACTTGGCCACTTCCCAGAATGCTTTGTAACCTCACCTGAAAGTCTCACCTGGGCTGAGGACAAAATTGTATTTATGCTGACTCTCTGCCTACTTCAGGTCTCTCGGCTTCCACTTTTAGGAACAGGTTTCTCTCTACCAGGCAGGCAAGATGTAGAGTGAGTGGTTGTGAATGGGCTCTCTGGGCCTAGACACGTGCTTTCTTATTTTGTATTTTCTTTATTTCTTAATCTTTAATAAACCTCTAAAAATATAATGCTTTTATTACTAGAAACTAAATTTTAATCTTAGCATTATCCTTTCTTATAGCACAATAGTTTTCCTTCACGAACATATACCACAGTTTGTTCAGCTGTTCCCCAATTGATGGACATACCCCCAATTTCCAATTCTTTGCCACCATGAAAAGAGCTGCTATAAATATTTTTGTGCAAATACTTCCTTTCCCCCTTTATATAGTGTCTTTGAGATATAGACCCAGTAGTGGTATTATAGGATCAATGGGTATGCACAATTTTATAGCCTTTTAGGAATAGTTCCAAATTGCCCTCCAGAATGGTTGGATCAGTTCACAATTCCACCAACAATGCACTAGTGTTCCAATTTTGTCACATCCTTTCCAACATTGATCACTTTCCTTTATTGTCATATTGACCAATTTGTGAGGTATAAGGTGATATCTCAGAGATTTTTTATTTGCATTTCTCTAATCAAAAGATATTCTGACATTTTTATATGATTATTGATAGCTTTTATTTTTTTAATCTGAATATTGCTTGTTTATATCCTTTGATGATTTGTCAATTCTTAACCACTAT
The DNA here is from genome assembly GCF_027887165.1 of Monodelphis domestica. Taxonomy (NCBI): domain Eukaryota; kingdom Metazoa; phylum Chordata; class Mammalia; order Didelphimorphia; family Didelphidae; genus Monodelphis; species Monodelphis domestica. The sequence goes on along the minus strand of NC_077234.1, from coordinate 233,983,522 downwards.
TATTAAAGGCACATGGGATAGTGTATGCGTGTGTGTGTATTGGATAGGAAACATCTGTTCATTTAAAATGTTTACTAATAGTTTCTTTTTAATTCAATTATATAAAAAACTATTTTAACCTTCATATTCCTTAAGTTTGAGCCAAATTATCACCCTCCTTCCCTCCTTCTCTGAGGCAGTAAACAATATAATATGATGTTACATGTATAATAGTGTATAATAATAGTGTAATAGTATAAAGTATAAAAAATAGTATAAAACATCTTTCCTTTGCATCAGTTCCTTTGCAAAAGAGAACTTGAACAAATGAAATAAAAGTGAAGAAATAAAGTGAAATATATTATGTTTCAGTTTGCATTCATATTCCATCAATTCTTTCTCTGAAATTGGATGGCATTCATCATAAATCCTTTAAGATTTTCTTGGAACTCTGTATTGCTAGGAATAGCTAAGTCATTCATAAATGTTCATCTTATAATATTGCTGTTATTCACCCAGTGCTGTCCTGGCTCTGCTCATTTCACTTTGCATCAGTTCATGTATGTCTTTCCAAGCCTTTCTTAAATCATGGGTCACATCATTTCTTAAAGCACAAAAAGTATTCTTTTACAATCAGATAATACAACTTGTTCAGCCATTCCCCAAATGATGGATATCCCTCAGGTTCCAATTCTTTGCCACCACAAAAAGAGCTGCTATATTTTTGCACAAACAGGCTCTTTCCCCTCTTTTTTAATCTCTATGAAATACAGAGCAGTAGTGGTGTTGCAGAGTCAAAGGGTATGCACAGTTTTAAAGCTCTTTGAACTTAGCTCCAAATCACTCTCCCATCTATGCACTTTTTTTGAGGCAGAAGAAAAGGTATTATTGGAGAGAAGAAACTTGAAGATGCTGTAGAGGAAGAAATAAGATACTAAGGAATCAGGAAAGAGGGTTTTAGTACATGAGAGAGAATAATTTTTAAAAGGAGAAAGGGTCTTTATTTCTCTGGAAATAGTGAAAAGACTGGAAAGATAAATGGAAGCAAATGTGTTGGCTTGAGAGGGCAGGGATAAAGAAAGAATATGAATAGTTCCTACCCTCTATTAACTTACAATCTTCTTCGTTAAGTGAGAAATATGCACATACATGAAATATTGTTTTTAATTTTCTTTGAGAAAAAATGAGTTCCACCATTAATGACAATCAATTATTAAAATACTAAAATAAGTGAAAGTATCTCAGTCTAGAATGTTCTATTATCTGGTGTTAAATGTGATTATTTGAATTAAATTTTATGACCTCATTTTCCCCCTTAAGAACATTTTGCCAATTTAAGGTCATTTGGGGAAAAATATAATTGATAGAAATAACTTCAAAACCAATTTCTTGGAAACAAAACAATGAAACCTACCATTATCTAATATATTGATGAATACTTAAAATTTTCAAATAAATCTATGAATTTCTCATATTGAATAAAAAAGTTCTTAATAAAGCATCATAGACTTTTGAATTTCTAATAATCCCATCTTGGCCAAGGCACCTCAAACTTCTGACATCTGCCTTGCTAATGCCTTTTTTTATAAAAAGCTTAAAACCCCATTGTTTATTGAATAGCTCTAATATTTGTACAGCTGCTCCTCCTTTTTTCTCTGGTGGAAAAAAATCCAGGATTTCTAAGGAATGACAGAAAGTGGACAAAAGGGTAGACTTTCATCTTGATGCATGAAAGCTTAAGCTTGTATCTCACTGTGTATCAGAATGAGACAATATGCCACCAAAATACTGTTTCATCTTGTAAGGGAGCTAGACTTTCCTTTTTATTCCTCGTGTTTCCACTAAAGAACCCTGTAAGCCTCACAGGATGTAGGGATAAACCAAATAGCTCCCTTCCAAAAGCAGATCTTGGAATGGATTCTCTTTTTCCTTTAACACATAGCAATCCTCTTGTGTATTTTCTCTTTGTCCTTGCCTTCCCCTTCCTATTATAGTGGCATCCATTGGGTGTCATTGGCAAGCAGGATCTCTGCATATACAAGTCAGTCAGAGAAGGGTTTTAGTGAAGGAAATGGAAATTCATCTTGGGAGATACCTAATGTTTTTAGACTATAGAGATTGGCAAATAATAATTATTGCTGTGGGACTGATGGAAAAAAAAAACTCATATACAATCTACTTCCCTCCACCCTTTTCTTTAAAATACCATTATTCTTTTTACAATTCTGCCTGATAGTTCTTTCCTTTAATCAGGACAGGTTGCTGGAGTGGGAAGAGTTGACACTTTGGAGTCAGAGGACCTGGATTTAAATTCTGCCTTTGCTGAGATCTGCTACCTCTGTGACATTCCTCTCTGGTTCTCTTGAGGAGAAAGAATTAGACTAAATGATCTCTAACACTTCACTTCAAGCTCTAAGTTCCAATGATTTTACATTAAAAATTTTCCTGACCTAAAATGTTTCAGTAAAGTGATAGTTTGACCCAAATATTCAACTCCTATCTTTCCCTAAACTCTAAGAAATCATTATTAAAAATCTCTGGGTGTAATCTGCCTACTCAATCTACTACTACTACTACTACTACTACTACTACTACTACTACTACTACTACTACTACTACTACTACTACTACTACTACTACTACTACTACTACTACTACTACTACTACTACTACTACTACTACTACTACTACTACTACTACTACTACTACTACTACTACTTCGTGACTAATGGGAATTTATCGGGAATCTCTGGATTAGAATCACACCTCTAATTTCTGCTTTAGGCAGCACTAAGGCTGAAACCACAAATTATCTTTAATGTGGCTTGCCAGGTGGAGAGAGTTCTTGGTAATTGCTTATATAACCATGACTTTTTTTTTCCAAAACAATAAAAAGGTGCTAATGAAGCTACTCAGTTAAACAAAAAATCCTAAAATGAATGGGGTGCCCCAGGAAATCTCCAAAACTAGCACCTTGAAAATATTTCTCTTCCTCTAGGAGAATTGAAGAAATCCTGCCCTAATTGCAAGGACTAACCACTGAGGGCAATGAAAAATCCTTAATTTCCTACTAAGTCTCTGAAGCCCCAGGTTGGGCCTGAGAAGCCAAGGCATTACTCATTAGCAGTTTGAGGTAAGAGAACAGCCTTTCTCTATTGCATATGGACACATCTTGCAATTGGAAGGCCTTGGTTAGAATTCTGGCTAGGATACTTACTTATCACTTATGTGATTATTTGAAAGTCACTTAATTCCGATGATCTGCGGAGTAAAATCAACACAGAGGAAGGCGAGGAGCTGCTATGAGGAATATACCTGGTAAAATCTTAATGCAATGTAAAAATAAGTTCCTCTTAGTAATACTGTTCAAAGGACTTGGCGTGCGCAGAGCAGCCTAAAAGTATTAAACCAATTCATATTGGTAGAAAAGTAGTGAACGCTATGTTTATGCCAGTTATTGTTGCTCATTCTAATGAGCGTGTTTTCAAGGGATTGAATTGACACCTGTTTAGCTCTCCTACCAAAGGCCCATCCAAATAAGCAATACAATAGGGAGGTCCGGCTTGCATTCTTTATACGGAGGGTTGCATTCCTGGCAGAGATGGGAATTTCTCTAAGTATTTCTGCCCTAGTCAGCCCCAAGGATTCTCTGACCTTCCCACGGTGGGTGAATAAATCTCCCTCACCAGTCCCCCGCCTCAGCTCTCGGGTCCCAAAGGAAGCTGCGGGCTTCCCAGCCTGCTTTGGCTTCCATTCATTCCAGGCTCACAAAGCCCCCCGGCTCTGACGTCAGCTTCCCCCTAGCACTGACGGTCCGGTGCTAGCTGATCCCCAGTGGCGCGAGCCGCAGCCTGAGAGGGAGAGCAGAGCCCAGCCCCGGATTTCCCCTGCCAGCTCACCCCCGCCCGCGCGGAGCTCGCTGCCACACGTGCCCTTCTCCCCCTCCTTTCCTTGTGCCAGCAGGGAAAGAGAGCTAGCAGCAGCGAGTCGGGATAGCGGCAGCAGCGGCCACAGCTCCAGAGCAGTACCTGCAAACTTGACCGAGACTCTCAGCTCAGCTTTTGCAACCCCCCTGCAAGAGACACCAGCACCAGAAGCACCCACTCTCTTTTCCCAGCCATGGGTAAGTGAACCTCACAGAACCGCTGCGTTGATCCCTCTTGGTATCCCCCTATTTTTTTTTCCCCTCCTGTTCTGGATCTAGAACCTCACGAAGCTGGGAACTTCGCGAACTACTTGTCTGAGGCAGGCTCAGGTGTCGGAGTTACTTCTCTCACCTGCCTCGCTCCAGATTGGGATGCCTTTTAGATGTGGACTGCAAGTGGGCTAGGGAAGGGGCGCAGGTGTCTTGCAATGCTGGGCATGCAGAGGGTAACCTTGAAGCTGTTTGAGGGTGGAAAGAGACGGAGGGCTGGCCAGTTGGGCTTGCCCTGGAAGATGCAGGTAGCATTAGCTGCAGACAGTGGGTGGGTGGGTGGGGTATAAAAGGTCTATGGAGCTTTAGGGCCATCGGGGATCTATGGGAATGACACGACTAAATTAAATTGTGCTGCGTCTATGCTGGAGTTCCTAAAGGGTATTCTGGGGGTGATTTGTGATGGTGGTTATAGAGGTAGAGACGGGAGCGTGAGGAAGGGGTAAGAGTGGAGTTAAGGGGATAAAATGGAGTCTCCCCCAAACCTTGTCTACCGCATCATCCCCGCATCCCCCTGCTGTCTGGTCTATTGGATCAGGGCAGTTTGGGCTGACCCTCACTGTTCCGGACGCCGGCTCTTAAGATGGACAGCTTCTTGCTGCCAGTTAACAATCTGCCTAGAGTGGGAGTAATCCTCTGTATCCTTACACTTTGTCCTCAGATTCCCTCCCCCAACTTAATGGGGATAGTGGGCTAAGTCTTCTTACTGAATTCCCAGGACCCATCATTGGCCAGTTCCCAAAAGAAAGTGAGCAGCTGTTGCTCCTTGATTCCCCATCTGAGAGCTGCAAATTCACTGTCAGCTTTCAATTCAGGGCCCTTTAAAAGTTAATTCGTTTGGTCTTTTTTGAATTAAATCCTCATTAAGCCCAGCGTTTCGAAAGACTGGGTTGTTCTGGTGACTATTATATAAGAAATTTTGGCCAAGCGGATGTGGAAAGGACAGAAGATAAAGCGTCCCTTGCTTGCCATTTTCTTCTCTCTCTTGACTTTCAAAACAAACTTTTCCTACCTTGACGAAGCACTCCGAGGTGACAAGGTAAATAACATTCACATTATAGTTGATGAGGAAGCTTGAACTATACGACCCCTGGCCGGCCCCTCTTTCTACCCTGAGCCCTGTTAACTGAAATGCAACACGAGTCTGCTGAAATGTCCCCCAGCTGGACTATGTAAAAAAAAAACAACAAAAAAAAAACAACTTGAACCTGAAGCTTGGCGGAAGTAATCTGTTGTCTTTATGTTCATTCCTTTTTTTTTTTTTAATTCCACTAAAATGCTGTAGTCAGCACAATCGCTTTAACATATGCTGTGGGAATGTAAAGCTACTTCTCCTAAAGAGTGCTACTGTATTCCTTACCCAACTGCAGGAATTGTAGCTTTGGTAACTAGTTAGCATTTATATAGCTGGCAATTAGATAGCGGTTTAAAAGTTTGCAAAGTGCTCTGTAGTGGGTAAACACTTGCCGCCCCCCCCCCCCCATTAAAACCTTAAATGACTAGTGTCTTTTATGTAGATCAAAACCCTAAGTAAGTAAACTCGACTCAGCACAAGAACAGAGATGTATTTGAAAATGCACAGCAATACAATACCAGTGAACACATCAAAAAGAATCTGGCTTAGTCTGCTTAGCTGGGCTGTTTGTGGCTGGTTTTGTTTTGTGAGGGGCTTTTTCTCCACTCCACATCAGCTGTGGCCAAAACTAGTTGGGGCATTTAGGCTCCTTGTTTTGTGTTTAAGTGAGGAGTTGGGGGTGTGGGGAGCAGAATTTGTGATCTGAAGTATTTTCAAAAGATCTTAAGATGAATTCCCTGTTGTAGGCACCAAGTAATGCAAGTGAGAGTGTAAAGAAAAGAGACTGTAGAAAAGACCTTGAATTCTACTATAACATTGTATTAATAAGTTACAGTAGTCAGGAGGAATACAGAGGGAATAAAAGCATTCCGAGAATGTGAGACCTTTAGATGGATGTATTCTTTTTACTCAGACTAGTTAGCTGGGTCAGTGCTGGATCTGCAAAAATTCTGTGGAGAATCAGATCATCTCTGTTGTTTGTTTAGCTCATGGCAACTACCCTAGCAGAGATTGCCATGCCAGAAACTGGAAGTCCCATCCAAATGCTGTATTTAGAAAATTCACTTTCCTGAAATAGATTTTTTTGCCCTAATGATCTGTCTACTCCTATCAGTGGTGCTTGGGATGAGATCTAGTAATAGAAAGAAATCTGGCCATTGGAAATATTGATGACTACTTTGCTCAATTCTGTGTGTTTATTTAAATAGGAATAGAAGATGCAGTTTTCACAAAGCAACCTCACAAACCAGAATTCTTTCTAATTTTTCCTCAAGGAAGTGCATTATGTCTCATACAATAGTTGGTTATAGAGTTGAACTGCCAATTTATGTAAATTTGCACATACTTCAGGGATTTGGGCTGTATCCTTGGTTTTAGTCATAAAGAACAAAAAAAAAATTGTTCTTTCAGTGCCAAAAGAGAAACACACTGCTTCCCTTTTGTTAGAGTTAGTAAATATACCATAGAGGCATGAACTGATTTTATTTTTCCAGATGTATTTAATTACTATACATTGATAAATATTTTGATTGGACTTGGAAACATCCTGGACATGGATTTTTACAAGAATGTTTGTTGAATCTGTTACTGTAAATATCAAGACCACTGGCCCCAAAGTGAAGGGATTCAGGTTCTAGTTTTAATTCTGTAACTGTTTAGTTGAATAACTTCAAGAAAAATCACATAACTTTTCTAATCTTTAGTTCCTTCCTCTATAAAATGAAAGAATTAGACTTATCTCTTGGCCTTCTTCCAGTTATAACAGTCTGTTATATGTGATTACATCAAAAGTCTGTGATTTTTAATTAGTGTAGGGGAACTTCCAGTGTGAGCACTCCCTCTACCAAGAGCATCAAATGATAAGATCTAGAGCTAGATTGGATCTCAGATGTCTGATCCAATCCTCTGATTTTATAGATGAGGAAATTGAAGTCAAGAAAAGTTAACTGACTTGCCCTCGATTAATATGGTAGTAAGATGCAGAGAGAAGGAATTTGAGACAGCTAGATGATACAGTAGAAAGAGGATTGAGCTTGGAGTCAGGAAGCCTTGAGTTCAAATGTGACCACACTATCTGTGTGATCCTGAGCAAGTCATTTAACACTGCGACCAGGTAAGTCTGCCTTAGTTTCCTCATCTGTAGAATGAGAATAATAATGTCAGGGTTGCTGAAGGATCAAATGAGATAATATTGGTTAAAGGGCTTAACACAGTGCCTGGCACATATTAGGCTTGCTCTTTCCACTTGTGTAGATAGAGGCTATATGAATTGTCTCGACGACTAGAGTATCAGAAGAAAGATTTGAGTCTGCAAGTGTCCCTGACTCTTTAAGTCCTTTACTTTCTCCAGGACACCGGTATACCTCTCCTGTTAGGATATAGGAACTAGAAAAGTTGTTTTTGTTCTTAGTTTAAAAAGGCCCACTTTCTGCATACCCTGTTCAGCTTTTACAATGCTCACTTGTATACAGATTTTGTCCAAATAACTATTTTAAAACTTCAATTTAAGCCCATGCAATGCTAAAGTACTACAGTATGGACGGACTTGACTAGAGCTGAAGTCCTGCTTTTGGTCCTCACGAAAACTTTTATTCTGTGACCTTTGATTGCCTTTTGAGTGTTACTGTAGTAAAATGTGTGTGGGTATGTACGTACGCGATATATGGATACAGATATATATATATATATATATATATATATATATATATATATATATATATATATATATATATATTCCATTTGATTTTGCATCTGTTTGACCATATCAAGAGTCAGCAAGCAGAGTGTGCTGGTAAGAGTGTTGGATTTGGAGACAAAAGACCTAGGTCTCTACTTTTTAGCTGTATGACCTTAGGCAAGTCACTTTCCCTCTTTAGGCATCAACTTCCAGATATGTAAAATTAGGAGATTGGATTTGATGATCTCTGAGGTCCTGGTTAGCCCTAATGTCTGAGACCACTTGAGATTATAGACCTAATGGACTGAATGGATCCAAATCTAAAACATCTTGCTTATTATAGATAGAGAATTTGTATATTTTTTGTTTGCTGTATCCAGAGGAGGGCAATTTTAGTTTCATCAGTTTTTATTACATTTAAAAAGAAATACTTGTACATGTATACCCACTACATATGTGGCATATATAATAGATAATGGTTTTAATCCATTTAATATCAGGAATTTTTAAAAATAAAGATTAATTTACAGTTTAATTATTTTTTAGTTAATGTCATCCATCACCATATAAGCAAATGTCTGTTGTGAGAAACAATATAGTAAATTGAATATAGTCCTTGAGAGGAAGTCAGTGGTCTGTTTTCTAATCCCACCTCTACCAGATATTATATGAGTAAATTTGGGTTAGGAAAAAAAAAGACTTTGCTTTACCTTGGTTTCCTCTTCTATAAAATAAAGAGCTTGGATTTATCCCTATGAGAACTTTAACCCGCTAATTCCAATATTTTAAAAACTGAAGAAGAGTCCAAGGGACAGCTAGGCAGCATAGTGGATAGAATGACAGGCCTGGAGCTTGAAGGACTTGCATTCAAATGTGGTCTCAGACAATTCCTAGCTGTGTGACCCTGGGTAAGTCATTTAACATGGATTGCAGAGCTCTTGCCATTCTTTTGTCTTAGAATTGATACTAAGATAGAAGCTAAGCATTAAAAAAGAATCCCTAGAAGAAATGTATAGGAAAAACTGGACTATTTTTTTCATGTTGAATGTTAGGAGGAGACCACTGGGTAATTGTGTTTGCAACACTGTTCTGTTCCTTGATTCCAAAGCCATTTGTGGTTGTAAATTCTGGCATTCCAAATGTCTCTTCCCACATGCCAATTGGATTGGGGGAAGGGAAATTAGTCGAAGGTGCCATGTTGCTGTTGAGTACTTCTCTTTAGGGTTAGCTTGCCCCATGCCTGAAGCATTATGTATATCCATCGTTCCCCCATATAACCATGAAATTATATGTCCAGACCAAAACATCTGCTCTGAAACTGAGTCAGATATGAAATCTCTGCCCACAGGTATGTAGATTGGCCATGTAATCGCCTTCCAGGAATTCTAATCAACTCAAAAGGTAAAAAATGGTGGCCTTAAGAGCCAAAACTTAATTTAAAGAGAGATTTTGGAGCTAACTATCCCACTTTGCCTGTGATGTCATGTGGCCAGCTCTGAAGCAGCTTATAGACAGCTTACAGTGCTTTGAAGTCAGGAAAAACTGGGGTCAGGTCCTCCTTCTGACATTGGACACGATAACTTGTGTAACCATGGGCAAGCCATTGAACTCCTCAGCCCTTTAGGCCAGGAGGTCCAAAGCTTTCTTGATTCCCAACCCCATCTGGGGAAGATTTTGAGCGACACTCCCAATATTGACTTCTTATCACTTTTATACATATAATATTACATTAATAATTATGTAAATTATGAAATTTACACAAAATTTAAAACAAAAAGTCACATAATGATGAAATATTTCATCCTAGAGTCCCTAGGGATCCACTAGGCTTTATTGAGTTGTTATTTAGTATGGTTTTTTTTCATGAGAAGGATTGAGCTGATTAGATGTACACTTTAGCAAAATCAGTTCTGCAGCTGTGTGGCAGATGGCTTGGAAAGAGGAGATCCTGAAGCAGGGAAACAGATTAGAAGGCCATTACTGTAGCCTAGGAAAAAGGGAATGGAGGTCTGAACTAGAGTCGTAGCTTTCGCAGTAGGAGAATATGAGATTTAGAGAAGGAGCAGATTCTGCAACTAGATATGTGAAATGAGGGATGAAAAGGTAGCCAAGACTATGAACCAAGATGACGAGCGGGAGGATAGCCTTCTCAGCAATAGGAGGAGTCAGGAAGAGGCTGTATTTAGGGATAAAGATAATCTAACTGGATCTGTGATCAGTCTCAGGCCATGCTACTAATCCTCTGCCACTCACATCATTTCCCACCTCCAAACAAACAAACAAACAAAAAAAGGAGGAGGATATTCGTTTTTAGTCCATGGCTCCAAAGGGTACAATCCTTCTTCTGGCATAGTCATGAGAGAAGCTGGGTGTAGAAGTTAGACATGCCTGGGTGAATGGGTCAGCAGGCAGCTGCTGCTGTGAGTGCCTGCCTGAACAGAAGGTGGGGACATTGAGACTTTGTACAATGGAAAGGTAGCAAAGTTGGGGTGTATTAAAGGGTGAGAGCTGGTGTGTTTGTATTCAGACCTGAGTCCCATGGTTGGATATTCTGGGGAGGCAGGAAATACAGTCCCTCCATCTTTTGACTCTGGGTGGTTTATCACAAACTCAGCACCTCAGGGAGCCCCAACTCCTCCCAGGCTTCTTTGGGTTACTACTTTAGGCCTTTATCATTCATTACCAGCTTTAGATTAGTTAACAATTTGTAGTGTTGGAAGGAAGTTCCCCACCAATGAAATCACATACACATGCAAGATCCTAGTTAGCCTCCCAGAATTAAGGGCAAATTTGATTGACTCAACCGTAGAACAAACATTTATTAAATGCTTCCTTAGTATTGAATCTTCGCTGCTTGTAGCAAGTAGAAAGAGACACGTTTATTTTATGCCTTGTTCTTGTTCAAAAAAGATCTTCCTATCTAAGGGACCGGACACCAACACAAGAACCTGGAAAAGACACTTATTACCTGATTGGGGATTAGCAATCCCTTGGGCTCCCCCAAGGGTAAGGTCTAAAGTCTAAGGGGAATCTCAGAGTTTGTGACCACAAGAGTGCTTGATGACGGGGCGTTCTTGTGACCAGTCATTAAAGTGCTTCATAGGAACTCATTCTGAGTCCCTACAATTATCATTTTAGCAAGTTTATTCACTTTCTAGTTAGTCTCTAGATGGCAGATTTTAGGGATTTTATCTGGATTATTTGATTATAAGATAGCTAAATGGCACCATGAATAAAGCATTGGATTTTTAGGTCAGGAAGGCCTGCATTCAAATTCAGACCAAAATATTTACTACGTGTGACTTTGGGTAAATTTCCTAATCTCTTTTTATCTCCATTTACTCAACTGTAAAAATAGAGATAAATTTTTAAATGGAAATAACATATACATTTCAGGGTTGTTGTAAGAATCAAATGAGATCAAATATGTAAAATGTTTAGCACACTACCTGGCACATTAATAAATGCCTTTTTCTTTTCTTCCATTATGTCTCATTTTTCTTTTTTTTTTTTTAAACCCTAATCTATCATTTTGGAATCAATACTGTTGATTCCAAGGCAAAAGTGTAATAAAGGCTAGGCAATGGGGGTCAAGTGACTTGCCCAGGGTCACACAGATAGGGTTGTCCTTCCATTTGAACCTAGGACCTCCCATCTCTAGGTCTGGCTCTCAATCCACTGAGCCACCCAGCTGCCCCCTATGCCTCATTTTTCTGTCCAAATTTAAAGCATTTTACAAGAGGAAATGTATATTTTTTTAGTTTTTTTTCCATGCTTACATGATTCTTGTTGTCTCCCTCCTCTCTTCCTTTCCCCCTTCCAGAGCTGACAAGCAATTCCACTGGTTTATACATATATTATCATTCAAAACCTATTTTCATATTACTCATTTTTGTAATAATCTTTTAAAACCAAAACTCCAAATCATATACTGATATAAACAAGTGATAAACCATCTGTTTCCTTCTGGATTTCTACTCCCACAGTTCTTTTTCTACATTCTTTCTCATAAATTGCTCAGAATTGTCCTGGATCATTGCATTCCTTTTAGTAGCAAAGTCAATTACATTTGATTGTCCCAGGATGTTTCAGTTACTATGTATAATATTTTCCTGGTTCTACTTATTTCATTCTGCATAAGTTCATGTAGATCTTTCCAGTTCTTATAGAATTCCATTGATTCATCATTCCATCACCATCACATACCACAATTTGTTCAGCCATTCCCCAATCAAAGGACATCCCCTCATTTTCCATTTTTTTTGCCACTACAAAAAGTACAGCTATAAATGAAATGCATATTTTTATTAAAGATCCTATCAATATTTAATTCAAACTACACATAATGTTAGGGAGTGCAGTTTACTGTATAAAGAGCTAGCCTCATAGTTAGAATGACCTGGGTTCAAGCTCTGCCTCCGACACATTGGCTATGGGGCCCTGAGTAAATCCCTTAATCTCCCAGTCCTTTAAGGAATCTGTTTAAGACTATAAATTACAAAGGTGCTGATCTGTATTTGTAGCGGGAGTTTCCTCAAGATGGATTTCCTTATACGAGAGATATCAGCCAGAATATAGCAAGCAAGTCAGATTTATTTTGTTTTATAATATTTGCAATTATAAGGTGAAGACTTCATAGAATTATGATCTCTTGATTGCTCGAGGTACTTATATGATTTAAGAATAATTCAAGCACACATTCAAAATTTCTTACTTTCAGTCTTTTTTTAAATCTAACTACTAGGAAATTTGCCTTTTTTTTGGAGTGACTTTCCATAGAAATACTTGAGCTGATTGCCTCCAGTACAGGAGTTCTCCAGATGTGGTTGGCAGGGGTCTTCTCAGGATGTATTCAGTCCTTTTGTTCTTTAGGTTGGTTTGATTGTAGGAAAGTTTAGCCAAGACAAAAGTAAGTATTGTGCTTTGTTAACTGATGACTTATGGAATGAATAAAAACTAGGTAGGAAAAAAATCTTTTTGCTGAGAAACTCTGCTCCCCAACCAATTTGGAGTTAGAGAAAGCTTTGGAAGAAAAGTTTCCCAGTATAGTTCTGGGAATTATGTGCTTCTTTCCTCTATTGCTTCTTGGGCAAAGCACTTTTTCTGACTTTATCTCTAAAATTTAGTTAATGATATTGATCATTTGTCTGCTTCCTTAGACTATATATAGCAAAAACTAGTATAATGCCCTGGAACCTCTGTGAAGTAAATGAATCAATACCACTTGTTATTCCTCCAGGTGTAAGAAATCTTCCAATTTAACCACTTCACAAGGTACTCACGGTTTCCTATGCAATCCTATTTATACCCTTTGCATGTGAAATATTCACGTGTTTACGTATACCTATGTGGTTATGTGTAATATACATATAGAAACACATACACGTATATGTGTGTATTTACAAAGAAAACATCAGTTGTTTGGCTATTAAGTGTGGAAATAGAACTCGCACTCAAGTCTTCTGACTTTAAGACCAGGATTCTTTTTGTATTTGCCCCAGGCTACTTTGGAAATGGAACTCTCTATGGAAAGACAAAACTACAATACAGAAGCAGAGGAAGACTTGGTGTTCATTTGTGAAATACCGCCCAAAAGTATAAGAAAGGCTCATTGAGCAGATTGCTAGGAGTAGTAAGGAGGAAGCTAAGTGTAACAGAAAAAAATGCACTTGAATTAGGCTTAAAAGGCCTGGTTAGATTTAAGTGGGTAAGAGAAGGCATTACAGGCAGCAGAAAACAGCATGAACAGAGACATGTAGCATATATAGCTTTTTTTCTTCTGTAGTGAATATGCACAGGAATATTCGATCAGATGACCTCTAGTACAGGAGTTCTCCAAATGTGGTTGGCAGGGGTCTTCCCAGGAATTGCTCAGCCATTTTGTTCTATGGGTTGGTTTGATTTTACGACATTTTAGCCTAGATAAAAGTAAGTACTGTGTTATGTTAACTAATGATTTATGATAAGAATGAAAACTAGATAGCAAAAAAAAAAATCTTTTTGATGAGAAACTTCTCCCTGCCCACCTGAGATCCTGAAATTGGCAGGAGCATGGTGTATCCTCTGAGACTTTGGATTTAAAGTTGGAAAAACCATAGAGGTCATTGAGTCCAACCTCTTCCTTTTTAAAGATGAAGAAACTGAGGCTTAGAAGGGTTGTTTGCCTATGGTCAAAGGTGGGATCTGAACCTGTCTTACTTTCTCCCAAGTCCAGCACTCTGTATGATAGACTATGCTGCCTCTGGGATAGTGGGAAGACTAGCCTAAGATCACAAAGTATGCTTCAGAAATTAAGAGAGTAACACAAGTTGGATGGGGAGGGAAGGGTTAGATGACTGAATCAAAAGCTTGATTATGGAACAATAAGTGCAAATTTATAGTTTGATCACGATTGTAGAGTATATTGAATCAACTTTCCCAACTTAAAAACAGAACAACAATATAAGAACCTTGACTTCCATCCCTTAAGACTGAAAATATGTGGCAGGAAGAGAAGGGATGACTGGCATACCTGCTATTGGGAAGCTACGTGGTGGATCCAGGAGGTCGAGTTTTTTTTAAAACTATTATATTTATTTAGAATATTTTTCCATGGTTACATGATTCACGTTCTTTCCCTCCCCTCTTCCCTTCCCCATCCTAGAGCTGACAAGCAATTCCACTGAGTTATAGATGTATCAGTGTTCAAAATCTAATTCCATATTATTCATATTTGCAAGAAACTGAAATTTAAATCTAAAAGCCCCACTCCTATCCCATTGAATCACATGATCAATCATATGCTTTTCTTTGTCATTTCTGCTCCCATAGTTCTTTTTCTGGATGTGGATATCATTCTCTTCTCATAGGTTCAGGAGTTGGGAGTTTTGAATTACACTAGGCACAATTGATGTGGTGCCCACTCAGAATTTGACCTCAATATGGTGAACTCCTAGGAGCTTTGTCTTATCAGAGTGCCTTAAGAAAAGGGTAAACCATCCCAGGTCAGAAATGGAACATGTCAAAGCTTCCATGTCAATAAGCAATGGGATAGGATCTGTGAGTAGTCAACCATTGCATTTTCACCTTGGATGAGAAAGGGAGACCTAGTCTCAAAAGGAAAACAAAAAACAGAATGATCATAATATTTAGAGCTGAGAGTTACTTAAAGTATCTGATCCAAGTAGCTTCTCTGGAAGTCATAGAAGCTCTTAGTAGCTTTTTTGTTGACCTCTTGAGTGTAGATTTGTTGTGGAATTATGTAGCTATCAAGGAAAATCCTAAACACTTGCTTATTTATTTTTACGATTGATCTGCTATAGGCAGCTAGGTGGTATAGAGGTTAGAATGTGTCTGGTGCATACCTATTTCTATTCATGTTGTGACCTTCATTGGAGTGAGGGGAGGGGCTGGGTTTTTGGCTTTCTCTTTGCAACTCCAGCCCTTAGCAGAATACCTGGCACATACTGAGGGCTTAAAAAGTGCTCATTGATTGACTGATTAAGGATAGCATTAGGTCAATGGAGACAGAATAAAGTCAGGATGGAGGGATGAGACCAGTGAGGGCAGAAGGAGGCCGGGGAAGACAAAATGAGTGTGGTGTAGATAGAAGGCGGTCAGAGTGGACAGAAAGAGAAAGACCTGAGTTCCAATGTGACGTAAGATAGGACCCTAGACAAGTCACTTAACCTCTTTGCCTCAGTTTCCTCAACTGTGAAATGGGGTTAATAATATATCTGTCTCCCCAGGTGATTGAAGGTCAAATGAGATAATATTTGTAAAACACTTTCCACAGTGCCTAGCATTGTAGGTGCTTGGTAAATACTAGCCATTGTTCAGAAACTACGTTGGTTTTGGCAGAAGCTTAATGTTTGAGCTTCTTACCATAGAGGAGAGAAAAAAGGAGAGGGAAAAATATAATAAAAGGCAATCCAGGTACCAGTGAATGCCAAATAGTCATTTTGAGTTTGGTGGTAAAAATTGTTTAATTGGGTTATAGAAGTCAGCCCAACTCACCAAAGAAAATTGCTTTAGGGTTGGTCTTGGCATTTGCTCTCAAATACAAGTCCAATGCACATGAACTTGGTGCATTAAATAAGGCACTGTGTATGCTCCCAAGTAAGGGAGAATTAGTGCATTGGCTTTGTGGTAGGCTGTCAAATTGTCCTTTCTTCCTTGAAACAGCTGGAGACCAGTCCTGAGAGAAAAGAAGTCCCCTTTCCCTCCTATTCAACTGTGTTTTTGGTCTGGGGGAGATTTAAAACCCTTTGTGCTGTACAACATCATAAAATCTGATTAGTACTGGTCATTAAAGGCTTGGTTGGGTTCAGCCTCAGGATCCTAGGCTTTCCCTTCCTGAAGAAAGGGTGGTGGTTGTTGTTTTTTTCCTCCCCTCCCCTCCCCTCCCCGCTCCCCATTCACCACATTCCTTTTTCCAAAACTATCAAAGATAGAATACTTTGTCTAGATGGGAGACCCTGTAGTTCAAGAATCCCAGCTGGGCAGGATTACTTGTAAACCATCTTGGTCAGAAGGGTTCGACTCTTATTTTTAGCCATCTCCTCGGAAAGGAGCTCTGTCCTTTTCCTTGGTAACTGTATCCAGTGTTTAAGAAACATTCTTGGGAGGTCTGACCTCTGAAAGGATGTATGGATCTATCTGTTCATTTGATTAACTTCCGCTCCCCCTTCCCCCCTCTCTTTTTGTAGGAGGGAAGTTGGGAATAAAGAAATTATCATTCACAATTCCTAACATCCTAAAGCCATCCTTGATGGCTTTTCCAAATTTAGAACTCATCTCCTTAACTGTAATCATATCTTTCCAGATTAAGTCTTTAAGACAGGCTTGCAGGAAGTGTCATCGTTCCTGCCTTGTGGTGAAGTATTCACATATGTTTTCAACGTTTGTAAAAAGTCGTGGGAGGGTGAGGGGGGGGGGGGACAGGATGTGTCTCTATATAGGAACTGCCATATTCCTCCTTCCTTCCCTCTGTCTTTTTCCCCTCGCCTCCCCTCATAGATGAGAACCTTCACATTGTGTGTGTGTGTGTGTGTGTGTGTGTGTGTGTGTGTGTGTGTAAGCGTGTTCATGTGTGTTTTAAAAAGAGAGAGAACGGAACAGTAGCTCTAGTCTAAAAAGGGATGTCCAGATTGGGAAATGAATTGGAGCACAGACAATCTGCTTTTTGGTATGTGCATCATGTCACCACTTTTGAGCTTTAGGCATGTGGTCTTTTGTAATGTCTTTGTGAAAAGAGATTAGAAAATGGTGGACTGGGAAGAGACAACTTTGGTTTAATCTTCTGTGACTTCAGACAGCCCTAGCAAGGAACAGGAAGAATTACTGTGCTGGAAAAGCCAAAGGAAACTTGAACACTTCAGATAATAAAAGAAGCGATGTGGCAATTAACCTTATTTCTCTTTCCTTCTCATGGCAGAGGTTTAGTTTTCCTATTTAGTGGATTCTGACAGTTTCCATCGTGAATGAAAAAAAGATTCAGAACATTAGTTTAAGGTAATGAATTTCCTTTCAGTGTGTTATTGCCAAAGCCACAAGACTGCACTCTTTGAAAGTTAATAATAATAATTTTGAGCTCTAGTGTACAATGTAGCAAATGCTTTTCAAGGCCATCTTTAAAGAATCATAGTCATTCTAAAATGGCTTTTAAACTTGCTGATGCTTCATTTAGGTAAGAACACCTGCTCTTATGTCATTGTTATTGAAGACCTTTACTGAGTACTTCTCCATACAGTACAGTGGTGAAAGTTATGCTCCTTACCCTATAGGATCTCATTCTAAAAGATGAATAATATAGACCCAGAGAGCCATGTAAAAGGGCCATGCATGAAGCTGACTACCAAGCAGAGAGATATAGAAAAAACATGATTGAACAATAAATAGATGAAATGTTTGAGTTCTTTCAGATAGGAATGCATTTAATGGTGAATGAGAAGTCGTAAGGATTGGCTACTCAATATGATGGAAGTTGGGCAGGGACATCTTTTCTCCAGTGAGGCAAGGAAAGCAGAGGTAACCTGAATGAAGGCAGATAATCTGGGGAACCCATGGGTGAAAGGTATCCTCAGTACTGGTCAGTTGTAGAGAAAACAAAGACTTGTAGAAGTTTTAATCTGACAAGTTTTCTAATAGATAAATTTTCTGCTTCCACTGATTTCCCCCCCTTTACATATACAGAAGTGCTTAAGGTATAGTTAGTTTTCTGGGGATCACAAGATATTTCTTTTCTTATAAGATATCTTCACACCTTTCTTTCTTTGGCCATTTTTTTTATCTTTTTTTTTTTATCTTTTATCCATTCTCTGGCCAATCAAGGAAGAAAATAATTTCTTCCCTTGACTCAGATATTTGTCATTTCTTAAAAAGAGGTCTTTGCTTTCTAAAAGGTTGGTTAAAAAAAGAATTGAGCTCCAGTTGGGTACATTATGATGTACTAAAGATGTTTTAAGACCATCTTCCACAGGCCAAAGGCTTTAGATTTGTTCAAGACATTATGACTTCCCTAGCTTGACATGGAAAAGGTATTAAGAACAGGAGAAGTAAGTTCTACTAAAGCAGATTCATGGAACAATGGCTTTGAAGGCAGTATGGTACTGTGGGAAGAGTCGCAAAGCTACAGCTAGTAGACCTGGATTCAAATTCCATCTTTCATTCTTATTCTCTGTGTGACCTTGAGCAAATCAATGAGTAATCTAGGTCTGTTTCCTTATCTTTCACATGAAAGTGTTGAATTGGTGCCATTTGAGGTCTCTTCCAGTTGGAAATCTAGAATTCTATGTAATTCTAGAATGAAGTATGCTTTAGATGAATGTTTGTACCTATGTAGAATATTGGTTTTTTCCTAGAAGAAAATAGTATCAACTGTGCTTGAGGGACAAGTTCAATCTGAAATAGCTGTTTTATACTACATATTGGTCACTCATAGTTACTCTACTATGCCACTGACCCAATGACACAATGGCAACACTTTGTCTATAACCATAGTATAGAAGGAAGAACAAAAAGCTTTCCTTTTCTATAAGGATAATGTCAGTTGAATAATAAAATAGTTGTTGGTAGTTCAGTGCCAACATATCAAGAGGTCTCCAGTAGAGTACCCCAGGGAAATGAACTTGGTTCAAGATAATATTTTTATCAATGACTTGAATAAAGGCATAGAAAGATGGTATTATTAACTTTACAGGTGACTCAAAACTGGGAGGGATTACCAAAGATTGAATGACAGAATTAAAATCCAAAAGAATATTGGCAATCTAGAGCACTTGGGCAGCTGGGTAACTCAGTGGATGGAGAGCCAGGCCTAGAAACAGGAGGTCCTAGGTTCAAATCTGGCCTCAGACACTTCCTAGCAGTGTGTCCCTGGGCAAATCACTTGACCCCCTATTGCCTAGCCCTTACCACTCTTCTGCCTTGGAACCAATACACAGTATTGATTCCAAGATGGAAGGTAAGGGTTTAAAAAAAAAAAAGTCTTATGCTTGAGTTTAAAAAAAATCAACTTCACAAGTATGAGATAAGAGCGCTATAGCTATTGTTTTTTAAAATATGGAATTTTTTGGAAAATTGGAAAATTTTGGAAAAGAACTATGGAAAATTTGAAAAAATATGGAACCAGTTATGAATATGAATCAACAGCATGATGTGAAGCCAAAATAGCTAATACAATCTTAAGCTGCATTAAAAGATGAGTAGCTTCTAGGAGTATCGTGTTCAATTCTGGATACTATTTCTTAAGAAGAATATTGATAAGTTGGAAAGTGTCCAGAGGAGAGAAAATAGGAGGGTGTCAGGTCTTAAGTCAATATTATTTAAGGATTGATTGAAGGAAGAGGAACTAGAAATGGCCGATGAGAAGAGAAAGCATTTAGGTAGCATGGTAGATAGAGAACCTTTTCTATATAAACTGGGAAAGACTTGGAGTCCTCAGACATTTATAAGCTGTGTGGCCTCAACATTCTGTGCCTCAGTTTCCTCATCTTTAAAATGATAGGTTGGACTTAATGGCCTTTAAGGTCTACTCAAAGCTCTTAAATCTATGATTCTATTAGAATGGGAAGGATGGTGGCCGAAGGGGAGGCAGGGCATGACATGATAATTGTACTCAAATATAGCAAGGGCAATGAGATAGAGGAAGAATTGGAATTGTTCCGTTTTTCCCCAAAAACCATTACTATAAAGCAATGAACTGTTATTGCAGAGAGGCCAGTTTTGGTTTGATGTTAAAAAAAAATGAAGCTATCAAAAAATGACGCAGGTTGCCTCTGATGCCCCCTCAACAGAAGTCTTCAATTAAAAACTAGATGACTAGTAGTCATATATGTTGTTTTGGGAATTCTTTTTATGCATGGGTTGGACCCAATGGCTACTGAGGCCTCTTACAATTGTGATTCTATGATAATTGAACATGGAGGCATTAGTTAAGTACCAAAATGTGTTTTTGAGGTACTCCTTTTTCCTTGTTATTGTTGAGTAGTTATTAGTCGTGTCTGATTTTTTTGTGACTTCATTTGGGTTTTCTTGGCAAAGATACCAGAGTACTTTGACATTTCCTTCTGTAGATTAGTGTACAGATGAAGAAACTGAGGTAAGGAAGGCTAACTGACTTGCCCAAGGTCATACAACTAATATGACTTAAGGTTTAAGGTCAGATTTAAACTTATCAAGATAAATCTTCCTGATTGCAAGCCCAGGGCATCCTTACAGAATAGGAAATGCATGTTAGTGTCTCAAATCCTAGTGCTTCTTCACAACATAATAGAGGCCCAGCATTTAGCAAACAGGCAATGTAATCATTTTCTTCAGGGGTTCTGAGGGTGGTAGCCAGCTCTTCTAAATTCCTACAAAACATAGAATAAAAATAAATGGGTCTTGAGCTACAACACGAGAGATTGAACATTATAAAGTATTGCCTTCCATTGTAAATTGTTGAGCATTAAACTATATTTGGAATGAGAGTAGTTAGAGAAACTTCCAATGTGGTTTCTGTGTGATATCATTCAAAGTCAAGGCATGAGTCTGTATAACCTCTTTGTTGACTCTTTTGGTCTATTGGTTTCCAGGGACCAAACCTGAAAGGTTTTTAACCCTGATGAACTTTGATATAGTCTTTGATTTTGTATAAGTCATTTATTTCTCTGTGTTCTAGCTGAAAAGTAGGAATCATGCTTCTCCACCAAGGCAATAGAATAATGATATGATAAGCATAGGGCCAGAGTGGACCAGAGAAAGGTATTGTCTTCCAAATCCCTCATTTTATAAGTGAAAAAACTGGGGCCCAGAAAGGTTGTAACTTGACGAAGGTCATAGGAATCTGAGACAATGGTGGGATTTGGAAAAGATTATTAATTAAAGACAAGAGTTGAATTTTGAATCATCTCAACATTTTAGTGTCAGGTGTTTCTGAGAGGCTTTTGAGCTGTCCTTTGTCTCTTTGCAACTCCCCTTCTCCAAGTAAATATTGCCCCTTCAATATATGTTTCCAACTCTTGAATCCAAGAGGAACAGAGACAATATACACATAGAAGAGCAAAAGTAAGCTGATATTGCTTCAGCACAAATATATTAAAATTTGGGCTTTCATTGAGAGAGTGAAATGAAAAATTGTTAAAAGTAGACCATGTTGTAACTAGGGAAAAAATAACTTATAGAATAGGAACCTGCCTTTGTAAGTGTGGGTGGGAAGGAGCATGGGAAGATTCTAGAGAATCCAACAAGAGTTGGAATCAGGTCCCATGCCTGAATTTTATGTGGAAAGAATTTGAGGAGCAGATTATGTGTTCAATTTTGAATATATTGATTTTCATCAAGGTAAGGGGGTTGGAGGTAGCAGATGCACAGCCTTTGGTGGCTCAGTGGATTGAGATCCAGGCTTAGAGATGAAAGGTCCTGGGTTCAGATTTGGCTTCATAGACATTTCCTAGCTATGTGACCCTGGGTAAGTCACTTAACCCCCATTGCCTAGCCCTTACCACTTTTCTGCCTTGGAATCAAAAAACAGTCTTGATTCTAAGTCAGAAGGTAAAGGTTTAAAAAAAAAGAAAAGAAAAAGGCTGTTTATGGGATACTCAGTTAGATATTCCCAGCAAAAAGCTGGAGATATGAGTTTGGAGGTCAGGGAGAGAGAATAGGGCTGGGCAAATACATCTGAAATTTATCTGCATAAAGATGATCATTGAAACCATGGTCAGTCACTAAATCAAATAGTATAGAGGGTATGAGAAGAGGACCTAGGATAGAGTCACAACAAGTAAGTGGCAAAGCCAGGATGCTTTTCTGACAGCCTTGGAGCTGGAAGACCTTTGGGGATTATAAGGTGTGGAGTCATAAGATTGGTTCTTCCCAACCTGCCCCCAGCCCACATTTGACATGAGGAAACTGAGTCTAGGAAATAGAAAGACCTGCCACTTCCTTTGAGGGAAATAGAGTTCTCATAAGTAATGAAGGGCTAGGAAAGCTGTTAAACAAATTAAGCTTGGAAGAAAATGGTGAGAATTTCTCATAAAACCTTTATTTCTCCTTAGTTTTTTTTCTTTTTTCATAGGATTGCAAAGTAGAAATTATTTTAGAGATTGTTTAGTCTACTTCCTTCCCACTTTACTTATGAGAAAACTGAGGCTCAGGCTTTTATTTTCTAACTTCCTCTCAGACAAATGGCAAAATTGACAAGTAAAATTGAGTCTTAACATTAATCCTTGACTCTCCCTAAACCTTGAGAAAGATACAAAAGGTTTGTGAGATGAGAGAGAGAGACAGAGACAGAGAGAGACAGAGAGAGACAGAGAGAGACAGAGAGAGACAGAGAGAGACAGAGAGAGACAGAGAGAGACAGAGAGAGACAGAGAGAGACAGAGAGAGACAGAGAGAGACAGAGAGAGACAGAGAGAGACAGAGAGAGAGAGAAGAAGAAGAAGAAGAAGAAGCAGACAACGGGTCTGAATAATCCATAAATCAGAGGAATTACACGTCTGGTATTGACCCAGACAGTCTGGAAATGATCGTCTCTGTTCGGTTTCCAGAGAGACCTCTCAAACTTTGAGAATGTGGCAGCAGCTTTATTTCAAATGGATATTCCACTGGCAGGAGCTCCTAATCAGTTGAGTTTTTAAAGTCTCTGCAGCCAGGCTTTCCGTCAGGTCACTAAACTGGCTGTGGACAAGTGCTTAAATGCATCAAGGGAATAATATTAATGGTAACAAAAATAATCACAGACAGAAATGATGCTTAGAAAGCTTTATAAATTGTTCGACATTTCATTAGGCGCAAGCCATTTGGGAAGATGAATAACCAGAGCCTGATTTCTTTGATTTCTTGTTTCTGACGTTTGTATCTCGAGTTTCTGTTCCGTGTTCTATCTTTAAACTGATAGAGTGCCTTTGGGTAGCTGCTATTTGCTAAGAAGGGAAACTCGTTCAGTTATATCCCATGAACCGTTTTAGGTTTGGATCTTTTGGAGTGGTTGCTAATCTTGATATTGACATATAGGTAGCTAATTGTAGAAGCCCATTTTGGATATCATCAGTGGAGTTAAATTGCTTGCCAGGTCTTCACCCTGGGCCTGGGAAATCACAGTCATTTCCCAGTAATTAGCAAATGTCAAGTATTTCCAGGGTTTAAAAGAAAACAAGAAATGTCATGTCATCCTCTATCAATTTATGCCTTCATGTATTAGCCTTTTACAAATTAGGCAATATGCATTTGTATATGTTTCACAATGCTAATGACATCCACAGTTAATTCATGACTAAAGTGATGCAGCATCTTTTTCCTTCTTGTTGAAGTCTAATGGAATTTTTTGGGTGGTAAGGCATGACTGTAATTGGAAATTGTATGAGTGGCAGATTATGACTATGTCTGGCATGCCCTTTAAAGGCCAAATTTGAAATCAGGACCTTCCATCTTTATGCCCAGCTATCAAAACCTCCAAGCAACCAGCTCTATTCACCCTCCCCATCTTCACATCTTAAAATCAACATATTCAAAATATGAACAGGCAGTTTTCAGATAAAGAAAATCAAAACCATATGTAGGCATATGAAAAAAATGATCTAAATAACTACTGATTAGAGAAATGCAAACCAAAACAATTCCAAAGTATCATCTTACACCTATCAGATAGGCAAAACTGACAGAAAGGCAAAATGACAAATTGGAGGGGATGTGGAAAAGCGAGGACACTACCACAGTGTTGGGGAACTATGATCCAGTCCAACCATTTTGGAGAGCAGTTTGAAATTATCCCTAGAGAGCTATAAAACCTTGTATATGCCCTTAGACTCAGCAGTACCATTGCTGGGTCTGTTTCCTAAGGAAGTCAGGGGAAAGGAAAAAGAATATATGTTCCAAAATGTTTATGGTAGCTTTCTTTGAGGTGGCACAGAACAGGAAATCAAATTGTGGGGATGTCCATCAATTGGGGAAATGGCTAAACAAATTGTGGTTTATGATTGTGATGAATACTACAGAGCTCTAAGAGAAGATGAGCAGCTTAATTTTTTAAAACTTGGAAAGAACTACATGAGATAAAGAAGAGTAAAATGAATAGAACATTATGTATAGCTAGAGTTTGACTCTTTGAAGGCTAACGTGAATATTTGCCTTGAGGGTACGAACTGAAAAATAAATACACAAAAGACATTACCTATATATATACATATCTGTTTGCTGGATGATTGATACCTTCTATGGGATGGGCAGGGAAAGGAAGGACTGAGATACCTTCAAATAAACTATTAATGACAATCTTTAAAAAGCAACCTAGTATGAGGAGGTAAGATTAGCCAAACTCAGAAAAAATGTCACTTTGAATAATATTCACTTAGCTGTTTGAGGGAAATATTACAAGTGAGAATTCCTGTACTCTTTATTTTTGGAATTTCATTAATTAATAATTACTTTAGATTTATCACCAATCTCCAGCTTTGTCCTGTTTCATATAAAATGGTGAATTAATGTAAAGATTAACAATTTAGTATAGGATTTCAGAAAATGTAATACATTTGAATCTAGATATACGTGATTCCAAGAATTATCTTTTTAAAAATAAATTTTACTTATATCTTTTTATATTATCTAAAATTTCCCTGAATCTCTTCTCCCAGACAACCATCTCATATAATAGAGAATGTGTAAAGGAAGAAAAAAGAAGAGAAAAAACAATGAGAAAAATTGATCAATATATTAGAAAGAAATCTGAAGATATATGCAATGTTCCACACCCACAATCCTCCCACCTTTACAATGAAGTAGTGAGGGATTGAAGGAGGTGGGAAGTAGCTTTTCATATCTCTTTTGGAGACATGATTGTTCTTTGTAATTTTGTAACACTTGTTTTTGATCAATTGGAGACTATTTTCTATTTACATTGTTGAATGATGGTACATATTTTCTTGATTCTACTTCCTTCATTCTGTATCAGTTCATATAAGTTTTTCCATGCTTCTATTTATTCTTTGTATCCATTATTCCTTACAGAAGAATAGTATTCTGGGGGGCAGCTGGGTAGCTCAGTGGATTGAGAGCCAGGCCTAGAAATGGGAGGTCCTAAGTTCAAATCTGGCCTCAGACACTTCCTAGCTGTGTGACCCTGGGCAAGTCACTTGACCCCCATTGCCTAGCCCTTACCACTCTTCTGCCTTGGAAGCAATACACAGTATTGATTCCAAGATGGAAGGTAAGGGTTTCAAAAAATAAAATAAAATAAAAAAGAAGAAAGGTATTCTGATAATCATTAGATAAAATAATGAATTCAAGTAGAAAAGCCACTAAACTGCCTACTTCCCTGACTATTTTTTTTTTGCCACCCAGTCTATATTGATAATAGACTTTTTGGTTTCTGGTGAAAGGAGCTCTTTCTCTTTAAGTTTTTCATAAAAGAAAGGAAGCCAATATTGGGAACTTTAAATGATCTCTTGACATTTTAACTCCCTTCATTTACTTTACAAACAGAGAAGCCGTTTTAAACTTAACACCAGGAGCAAATCTGAAAAGAGAGATATACTATATATATTTGCTAGATATCCTGTTATCAATAATTCGAAGTTGACTGTACTATTCTCACTATGAAATTGTTAATCACTTTGAACATTAAAACAATCACACCTCATTTGTCTGAAATTGTGGAGGAATTAACTGTCCTACATGAGTAAACTTTCCCAATGACTTTTAATAATTATCTCTTTGAGCACCAAAACTTTTTGTTGTTCTTCTTAACAGGAATATTTTAAATGTATTTGTCCCTGCTCTAATTGGCATGCTTGAAATAAACATTTTCCTAGTGAATAGAAAATATCATTAACAGCAAATATTGCCTTGATCTTTAAATGTATGCCTTCAGGTGTTATTTGTGCAAATGCTTATTCATGACCCAGATATTTTTAGTGGTGGGGACTAGGGGAGAATTACATTTAAGGTCATAGAATTTCAGACAGAAAAGATCTTTGTTTTTGTGTCTGCTCTTTCTGCTGTCATGTTACTTCTTGCTACTCTTAATATTCTCCTAATTTCTATTAGCTGTTTTAATTTCATATCTAGTAGTCTAGGTGAGACCTGAAAGTAGCTCTGCTCTTCTCCTTTAAGAAATAAAGTTCATGGGCTTTGTGATAGCTGTTTATCACTTAGATATTTTTGTGCATTTCTAAGTTATTGGTTCTGAGTTGCTTAAAGATCCTAGAAGTTAAACTCTCTGGCCATTGCTGTTTATGTAGATACATTGATTTGTGTACAACCAATGTGGTCTTGGACAATTTACTTAAAGTCTGAGTCTCCGTTTCTTCATTTGTAAATAAAGAAATTGGGCTTCATGGCCTCTAAGGTTGGATCTAGAGCCAGAAGGGCCCCAGGGATCATCGAGTCTCCCCACATCGTTTGGTCTTGCTGCCTCAAGTTTCTCCCCACTGCACTCAGTCTTTCACTCTGCTGCCAAAATGATCATTAAATTGCAAATTTGACCATATCACTCTCCTATGCATTGAATTCTAATTATTTCCTCTTTCCTTTTGGATCAAATATAAATGCTGGCTTTTAAGACTCTTTACAACTTACCCCAACCCATCTTTCCAGCCTCGTTATGTTTGTGTCCATGAATCATAAAATCCAGAGCTAGAGGCTATCTATTCCAATCTCCCTACTTTACATATGCTAAAAGTAAGATTCTGAGAATTTAAGTGAGTTGCTCAAGGTTATACAGGTAGTGAAGAATTGGAGGCAGAATTTGAACACAGGCCCTTTGATTCCAGGGCCATTACTCTTTTCATTGTATCCCAATATCTGACCTAAAACATCAAAGAAGACTTTAGGAAATCGTGAAGACATCCAAAACAGGAACACACTTAACAGCTCAATATTTCTAGTCGCCTCTAGGCTTTGGCCAAGTATGTAATAGCTATTATAGTTCCATGTTTTAAACTTGGAAAAGACATGAATTCTTAATTGAGGGCTTGCTGGTTTTTCAGTTTTGAAAGTAAGCTGTGTTTGAATTACTCTTTTATCCATCCCCTCTATGAATATCTTTCTTTGAACCTATTTGATACTCCTTTTTTGGCATTGTTCCTGTTGGATTAAACAACTTCTCTTGTTAATTAAGAAATAAAATAAAGAAACCTATTTCAAAGCCATAGGAGAGAGCCATTTGAGGTCTCCATTAGTGATTGACCACATGTACCCCCTAATGTACCTTAAAACCTTGCCGTTACTACCTCCCTCAATTGATCTTGCCTTCCCTCTCCAAACACAGAGCCTTGTACGTCTTAATCAATGCTCATTGAATTGAATAGAATCATCTTTTCATTGAATTTTGGCCATACTAAAAACCATGCCATTCCTTGTAAAGAACAGAAGTAGAATTGACTTAGAAGAAACATTGTCTTAACAGATACATTTAAATGAATGAGAACAAGCTTGGGAATGTTGAATCCAAAGATGGCTTTCTTCAGAAATCATACCACCCTCTTTTCTGAGAGCTCTTTGTTCCCCACAGAAGCCAGTGTGCTTCTTAAGGAACAAAGCCATGTGGCCCAGAGGGGAAGGGTAACAGACACTGCCTTGTAGGCTGAGAATGCAAGTCTAACCCCTTGTTCAATATGCTTCCTACCTGAGGAGAGATCTCCAGTTTTTCCCCAAATTCAATTTTGTTTTCTTTTGTTCCAAATTCTCTCTCTCACTCTCGCCCAGTGGGGAAAAAAAAAGATATCTCAAATACATAGATTTATGCAAAAGAAATTTGCACATTGGCCATATTCTTTTAAAAAAAAAACAGGAAAAAAAGGATAAAATATTCTCCAATCTATACTCTTGAATGCATCAGGTCTGTATCTGGCAGGTGGAAAGCATGTTTTATCATGAGGCCTTTGGAACTGCAGTTGGTCATTCTGTTGATCAAAGTTACTAAGACTTTCAAAGTCTTTGCTGCATCAGTTGAGAAGTCTTCCCAGGTTTTTCTGAAACCATATCCTCCTTCATTTTCCCACAGCACAATAGAATTCCATCACATACCGTACCATAACTTGTTCAGCCATTCCCCAGTTGATGCCCAACCCCATAGTTTCCAATTCTTTGCCACCATAAAATGCCTACTATGAATATTTTAAATATATGCTTCTCCACCCTTTTTTGAGACAAGAGGATGACTTCTTTCTTTGCTTTTAAGCCTCGTGATCATGGCAAGTTGGAATTTTCATTCAGACAGGGAGAGTTTCTGTGATCTCATTGACTTTGTAGTATTTCAGCCAACCCATAGGGAATCCCAGAAAAGTGAAGGAAGGAAGGAAATAAGATGTATTAAGCACCTACCATGTACCAGTCATTGTGCTAAGTGTTTAATAAATCTCATTTTTTCCTCACAACAATACTGGGAAGTAGATGCTATTATTATTTCCATTTTATAATTGAGGAAACCAATTCTAACCTTCTAACCTGTAACAGGCACTAGAATAGGCCCTCCAAATACAAAGACAACAAAACATAAACAAATTCAAGTATATGCAAAATAAATACAAGGTCATTGGAAGAGTGTGGGTTGTGATACCCAGAGGAATTCCAAAGTAGATGGCATCTGAGCTGTTGAATTGGGGAAGGAAACAAGGAATTTTAAGAAGCAGAGTTGAGGAAGACATACATCCTAGGCATGGTAGATGGCTACAAAGTCAGAGATGGAACTTGAGGTATCATGTGTGAAGAATGGAAGTCTGATTTGTCTCATAGAGTGAGGTGAGGGAAATGATGTATAACAAGTTTGGAAAGGTAGGTTGGGGCCAGGTTGTAAAAGGACATTAAAAGCTGAAAAGAGGAGTTAATAATATTTTACCTTGGCAGCAATAGGGAGCCACTGGCAATCATTGAGTAGGGGAGTGACATGGTCAGACCTATGTTTTAGAAAAATGACTTGGACAAATGTGTAGAGACTGGTCTGAAGTACGGTCTTGAAGTAGCTAGGACCAATTAAAAAGATTATAATGTTATTGGTTTTTTAACCCTTACCTTCTGGCTTAGAACCAATACATAAAAGTATCAATTTCGAGCCAGAAGAGCAGTAAGGGCTAGGTAATTTTGATTAAGTGGCACAGCTAAGCAGTATCTGAGACCAGATTTGAACCCAGGCTCTCCTGATTCCAGTCCTGGTACTCTTCTCCATTGAACCACCTAGCTGTCCCCTTTCCCCTTTTAAAAAGAACAAAACTCATTATCATCTATCTTAGAATCAATCCAAGTCTTGGTTCCAGGGCTGAAGAGTAGAATAGTTTAGCTCAAAGGTGATATGGACCTGAATTCATAGTTTGGCTCTGTTGGTGTAGAGAAGGGATGAGAAGAAGTTGACATTGAGTTTATAGAATTGTGTGGCTAGAAGGATTGCAATGCCTTGATGAGAAAAAGGAATATTCAGAAAAGAGTAGGTAGGTTCAAGGGGGGGAGAAGATAATTAATTCTGGTTTAGGTATGTTGACTTTGAGGTTCTATAAGCTATTGAAAATTTGCAAATGGAATCGGGAGAGATAGTAAAGCTAGATGATAAAGCTAGAATCCATATTCATTGAGATAATAATGAAAACTGTGGGAGCTGATGAGGTCACTAAATAAAAGAATGTATAGTGAGAAAGAGGCCCAGAATATATAGTCTTTGGCTCTACCCTTAACTGGGGGCTAAAGTGCTGTACCTTGAGTCAGGAAGACTCATTTTTCTGAGCTCAATTCTGGCCTTGGATACTTAATAGTTATAGGATCCTGGGCAAGTCACTTAACCCTGTTTCAGTTTCCTCATCTGTAAAATGATCAGGAGGAGGAGAATGGAGAATAGTATCTCTGCCAAGAAAACCTCAAAGAGGATCACAATGAGTCAAGACATAACTGAAATGATAGGACAAGATAGGACAATGATAGGTGATTAACCAACAAAGGAAACTGAGCAATGGTCAAACAGGAAGGATTAAG
This sequence comes from Monodelphis domestica, assembly GCF_027887165.1. Lineage (NCBI taxonomy): Eukaryota > Metazoa > Chordata > Mammalia > Didelphimorphia > Didelphidae > Monodelphis > Monodelphis domestica. The sequence continues at coordinate 233,953,180 of NC_077234.1, read as the reverse complement.
AACAGAGGGAGAAGAAAAGCGTTATAAAAACCCAGAGAGAAAAGATTATCTAGAAAGAGAAGGTCAATGCTGTCAAATGCTAAAGAGAGGATGAGAAGAATCAAGATTAGGAAAAGGCATTAGGTTTGGCAGTTACTCTGAAAAATCATTGATACTTTTGGAGAACATAGTTTCAGTTGAACAAGAAGTTATAAGTCAAACCAAAAAGGGTTGAAAATTGAGTGAGGAGAGAACGAATGGAGGCAATGAATGGGTGACTTTATCTTGGACTCCATGGCCTTTGAAAGAAAGGGCAGATGCAAGACAATAACTTTAGGGTTATGTTAGATTCTAGTGAGTATTCTTTTTGTTTTTAAAGGATGCTGAAACTTGAGCATGCTTTCTGATATAATGGAAGAATCCTATAGATAGGAAACTATTGAAGATTAGAAAGAGAAGGGATAACTGTGGGAGGTGATCCAGAAGGACAGTTGAGAGGAGATGAAAATAAGTATACTTATAAGAAGCTTGGCCTTGGTGAGGAGAGAGGTCATCTCCTCATCAGATACTGGTGAAAAAAAAAGGCATGGGGCAGCTAGGTAACTCAGTATATTGAGAATCAGAATTAAAGCAGGGAGGTCCTGGGTTCAAATTTGTGTTCAGGTACTTTCTAGATTTGGGACCCTGGGCAAACCACCTAAAACCTTGCCTAGTTCTTACCACTCTTCTGCCTTGTAACTGATCCTTAGTATTGATTTCAAGACAAAAGGTCAGAATTTTTTAAAAATACAGGGAAAGAATGAGAGAAGATGTCAAGAGATTTTAAGATGGAGAGAAGAATGAGCTTTACAGCAAATGAAATGTGACAGTCAGGATCTAAAGAGGTTATGGTATTATGTTGAATATAAAAAGATAACATTCAACCTGGATACATTTTAAATATCTTATCACTTTTCTATTTTGACTCTTTCTTTTGACACCAGACTGAGCAAGTCTAAACTACATCATAACCTTCCTTAAAGTCATCTATCATCTCCACCCCCCCCCCTCCCAATATATATGTATACATGCTAAGTCTTCTCTAGATTAAAAAGGACAGGACATTAATTATATGGAGAGTATCCAGAGGAGGGTGACCATGGTAGCAGGATAGCTAAGGGCCTTGAGGTCCTGTTGTATAAATATTAATTGAAAAAAATTTGGATACTCATTCCAGAGAAGACTCTTAGATAGGTATATGTGTTGGGGATGATGGATGACTTTAAGTACTATTTAAAGGGAGGGCTATCATGTAGCTAACATTTGTTTAGTCTAGTGACAAAGGGAAAATCCAATATCATTGGAGGAAGTTGCAGAGAGCCACAGTTAGCTTTGATATCAGGAAAGCCATCTTAATAGTTAAAAAGTATAAAAAATAGAATTGGGTTGATTTGAGAGTTGATGGGCTCCTTCTTCCTATTTGAAGTTTTCAGGCAGAAGTTATATGACCAACCTTTCTGGATATATCAAAGTGCGAATTCCTTTCCTGTATGAGTTGGGCTATGGATGGCTCCTGACATCCCTTCCAAATCCCACATTCTATCCTTTTTTCTTGTTCCTGGTTTAGTCCTTATGCCATATTCTCTATATACAATTACTATCCATAATCTTTATTTGGTGTTTTGCATTCATGGGATAGAGTAGTGGTGGTGAACCTATAGCACAGATGCCAAAGATGGTACGCAGAGTGCTCTCTGTGGGTATTTGTCCACCCTTCCTCCCCACCTCCAAGCCCCCAGAGTTTGTTACTAGAAAGGCAGAGGGCCTTGGGCAGAACTGCTCCCTCCCCCTTTCTACCACACCTGATGACATTTTTTCACCTCATTCACCCCTCTACCCAGCAGCCCTGTAGGAGTGTACAGGGTATAAGGTCAGTGACTCACAGGTGGCAGAGCTAGAGGGGAGAAGAGCACTCAAGGGAGAGCCACTTCCTTTCCTGTCTCTGTTATTCACTTCACCCACCTCTCCATCCAATAGCCCAATGGGAGTCATTTCTCCCTCCTCTGTGTGTTGGGTAAGAGGGGGCAGAGAATACCCAGGATGTGGGGAGGGGGACAGACAGCAGTTGGTCTTGGGGGGGAGCAGGCATGGTACTTGGTCTAGGGGGTGGAGTGGGCACTGGTCCCGGCACCCTGTCTCTAAAAGGTTCACCATCACTGGGCTAGAGGCATTATTTAACTTATATGTAAATTTATTCTTCCCCTATAAGATAATGAGCTCTCTGAGGTCATCGACTATTTCTTTCTCTTGTTTCTTCTTAGGCACATAGTGTTGGTTTGATTAGTTGATTTGATTGATAGAACTGAATTGAATTTATCCAGCAATGTATATACACCAGGGTTCAGATATGACAGTTACTAGCTTTTAATTCAATGAGATAAAACTCTAAGAAATGTTATTAGATATTTAGGATTTAAGAGCTTCTATTATACATCAATTATTCCCTTAACCTTTCCTCTTTCTCTCTGAGTTTCCCCTTTCCTTTTTCTAATTGAGGTTTCCTTTGTTAAAAGATTGAACTGTTCTTCACAACATTCCATCCTTAGAAGGTATCAAGTGCTATACAGAACTAATGTACAAACTCTACAGCACTTCAACCAATGATCCTCTAATTTCTGCTGAAATACCTCTCAATGATGAGGGAAACTCACAACTTCTTAGGCATCCTATTTTGTTTTTAGACAAATCTAATCATTAGCAGTCAGTCAACAAGCATTTATTAACATTGACTATGCGTCAGGCACTTAGCTAAGCACTAGGGTTACAAAACAAGTAAAAGACATTCTCTGCTCTCAAGGTGCTCACAACTGAATGTGGGGAGACAATATGCAAACAATTATGTTCAAATAAATTGGAGATAATGGGAGGAAGGCATTACAACTAAGAAAAACTGGGGAGTGCATTCTTATGTAAGATGAGACTTGGGCTGAAACTTGAAGCAAGCCAAGGAAGCCAGGAGATGACAAGGGAAAGAGTTCCAGATATGAGAAAGAACCAGTGAAAATGGCCAAAGTAGTTTTGAGATGAGAGCCATGTGTAAGAAACAACAATGTCTTTGTCATCTCATCACCGGGTACATGGGGTAACTAGGTGAAGGGGGAAGGAAGGATTATAGTAAGACATACTACATGTTATTTCATTTTTCATTTATTTGTTCAAGTTCTTTTTCACAAAATGATTAATATGGAAAACATGTTTTACACCATTTTTCATATCAAATCTAGAGTGCTTGCCATCTCAGCGAAGTAGGGGGAAGGAGAGAAGGAGGATGAGAATTTGTCTTAAACTTTAAAAAAGTCATCTTCATATATTCAAAGAAGAAATAAAATATTTATTAAAAAGAACCAGACATGACAGAATCACAAACTCAAATACAAAGCTATATGTAATGGAGATTTACAATTTCATAGGTGGTCTTTTTTCAGTTCCTTGAATGTGGAAATGTTTGTGTTTGTTAATATTTATCAAGTTAATGGTAATAAAAGAAAAAAGTTTAATTTAAGTAGAATTTCAAATAAAAAAATCATTACAAAATACACCAACATGAACTTTCAAAATGTTCAAGTACTTCAAATTTGGTCATCAAACTTAAATTAAAAGAAGATTTAAGAGTATGTAGAAACTTACAAAAGGCCCATCACATTAGTGATACAGAAGGGACCAAAAGAAATAATTGGTCTTTTTTTGAATTCTGTCAAAGGGTTCTGCCAACAGTGAAGACGATTTTCTAGAGGATGAGAATGCCACTTGGAAAAGGCTGCTTCAGACTTGGAATCAGTAATTAATTTTGCAGGAAGCGCATTATTTTGCCCTGGAAGTCATGTAGCTCCATTTCTTACACTTTAAGTTTTATAAGAGTGACAAAAAAAGGGGGAGCAATTAACAGGTTTATTTTCAGAGTCGGTCTTTGAGGTAAAGTGTCTTTTCATCCTTGTGACCTATGACACGATGATGCAACTTAATATTCAGAAGGGTAACCCTGAGTCATAAAGAAAAAGTTGTATTATCCTTTTCCTTCAATCTCTCCTCAAAGAGCTTATAATCTAATGGAGTTGGGGAGTGACACATGGACACAAAAATACAAAGCAAGTTATATACTGTAGAAAAAGGAAATAATCAAAAGAGAGAAAGCACTGGAATTGAGAGGATTAAGGAAGTTTCCTGTAGACGGTAAGATTTTAATAGGGACTTAGAGGAAGCCAGGGAGACTCTGCAGTAAAGATTTAGAACTGTTTTCAAATATAGTCCCTTTGAAGAAATTCACAGTCCAATGGGGGAAACAACATTCAAACAATTAATGTGCCATCATGCAATTGGTACTTCTTAATCAGTGATGACAACTTAGAATATGAGTTGTATTTGGTTGCTTCAAGGAGAACAGATCCATGTAGAAACTTAAAAGAGGAAAACTAGAGTCGGTTCCAAAGGGAGAAATGGCAGGCTTCAAGGTTTGCAGAATACTTTACATACATTATCTCCTTTGAACCTCTCCACTACCCTAATGGAAAAAGCTAATGACCCAAAATCAGCCAGCTGGTTGCCTGGCATCCATATTACAGAATTTGGTCCTAAATTGGCCCTGAAAGCATTTTCAAAAGAATAGCTTCCAAAATTATTTGACTACAATGTGGTCATTGGAATAAATGTATAGCCTTTCAAGGTTCCCACTTTTGAATGGTTGACTTCATTTCTTTCTGATCAGGTTATGATTAAAGGGTGACGATTTTCTTTATATAAGATTTGCACCTTCAGTTTCTTCTAAAGATTAACTGTTGCAGTAACTGGCTATCTTGTGTTTCTTGCTATGCTGAACAATGCCTCCTCCATGATCGGTGTCCCTGGGAACATTAGAAATGTTATACTTGCTCTTTATCTGGGCAGAGTATTTTCTTTTTTATAACTGTGAAGTTTATATTGGCAGAAAGGGGACATGTTTCCAGATAAAAGAAAGAGATTAAAATCAGTTTTGAATACAATACAAATGCTATAAAATTCTCTAAAAAATAACCATAAATGTTTTTTAAAAAACAGAATATTCTGAAATAATAGTGTTATTTGTTTTTAGAGTTGTCACCTGCCCCCTCTCCAAAATACCATAACAATGCAAGTTTAGAAAACTAGCATTTTGCCTTGTAACATTCTGTTAACTTTCAGTACCCTTTCAGCAATAAAAAAAAAGCTTTGAATATTTATAGCTGTGCTCTTTGTGGTGGCAAAAAATTGGGAAACAGGGGGTGTCCATTGATTAGAGAATGATTGAACCAATTGTGGTATCTGATGGTGATGGAATATTATTGTACTGAAAGGAATGATGAACTGGAGGGATTCCATGTGAACTGGAACCACCTCCAGGAACTGATGCAGAGTGAAAGGAGCAGAACCAGGAGACATTGTACACACAGACTGATATATTATGGCTCAGTTGAATGTAATAGACTTTTTTTTCTATTAGCAGCAATGCAATGACCCAGGGCAATCCAGAGGAACTTGGGAGAAAGAATGCAGAGAAAGGATTGTGGAAACAGAAATGCATCAGAAAAAAATGTATGATTGATCATGTGGTTTGACAGGGATATGATTAGGGGTTTGACATTAAAAGATCACTCTACTGCAAATATGAATAACATGGAAATAGATTTTGAACAATGATACATGTATAACCCAGTGGAATTGCTTGTCAGCTCCCAGAGAGGGGAAGAAAAGAGCAGGGGAAATCACGAATCATGTAATCATGGAAAGATATAATAAATTATAAAAGAAGAAGCTTTGGAAAGCTCTGCCTAAGGGATCCCTTAATAACTAAAGTTTTAGGAATACAGAAGTAATTTGTGTATGTTGTTAATATGTTACAAAAGGCCATAATAAAAATTGAGGAAGAATCCTATCTCTCGCTTAATGATTTAAAACAAATCAAAGCATGACATATACTGTATTATGGTTTTCTTTGAAATATTAAGAAAAAAACAAAAATAAATTTTATTTAGTATAGGTATCGCCTGCTTATACTTCCATATATATAGGTAGATTTAATAGGAATTTAGGTATTTAAAAATTATATGTAGTTTTTGTATGTAGTATGTGATTTTGATTTATATTTCAGTAGGCACTGTATAAGAAATAAGAGAATGTAATTTCTATTAATAATTCCCTGGAATATGGTAAGACTCAATGAATCTTGCTCAAACCAAGTGTGGAATTGGCCATAAATGTAAAAAACATATCAGTACACTCTCCACACCCTTTGACTAAGCAATACCACTACTAGGCATAATCTCCCAAGGAAGTTAAAAAAAAAGATGTAAATATCCCATGTATATCAAATATCAAAGAACTTTTTAGTTACTACAAAACACAAACTGTGGTATGTAAATATAATGGAATATTATTGTGCTGTAAGAAATGACAAATAGGAGGTATTCAGAAAAACCTCAAAAGACTTATATGAACAGATGCAGAGCAAAATAAATAGAACAAGGACAAAAATTTACCCAATGTCCACAATATGCTTTCATATTGTTTCAATGGAAAACAACAGTGTCAATACATGGTCAATGCAGTGATCAAGTGTGATTCATGACTTCAGAGAACTGCCTGTCAAACAGGGTAGGGGATTTTCAGACCTGATCAATGTGTTCATTTGTTTTACTTCATTGTATTTTTTATTCTAAAAAGGATTCTTTTGTGCAGGAGTGAAAAATCATGGAAGTGAAAGGTGTTTTTTTTTAAAGGGGTATCAATAGAACATTTATTTAGAAGAGTTGGTTACAAACTCAACATGTGACTAGGAAATGATAAGGTGGTTATTTAATGTTAGTTTTCACCGTAAGAACATATGAACATAAATATATGAGCATATCATTTTACTTATAAAATAAGCCCAAACAAAATATTTTAAAGTGTAGAAATAAATGGTTAACAATGAGCTCCAAAAGCAGTTTCTTATAGTAATGTGCCCATTTCTGCTGAAGAAAATGGAAATTTTCTTCCCAAATAAACCATGTGCCCAAGCTACTTTTCTGCTCCTAAAACTTTAATTACTAAACACTCCCTTTTGTTGAGCTTAAAGCTTTATTCTAATTGACTGATCATTTTTATCACTTAAATGAATATTGTCCAAATAGACAATGCTTCTACAAAAGGACTGCTTTGAAAGCCTCTTATTCCCCAATTCTTCACCTTATTTTCTCTCCCTAAATCTCACATTAATAGCAGAACAGTGAGAGATGAAAATGATAGTGGGTCAGATAGCCCCAGAGGGCTCAAATCCATTGTGTTCAGTCAGCCGTTGGATGCTGTCTAGTTGATAATTACTTTTATGTGACAAAACAAAAGCACAGTGGTTTTAAGTTTAAGTAGTGACAATGATTAAAAATTTCACTGATTTAAAATTATTTTGGTTTTTGAAATTCTCAGAATTTGTCTCAGGCAATGGAAAAGGGGGGGTAAGTGGGCGAGAAACCTGCCAAAATATTAGAAGTAATAGATGAAGAAATGGGACAACCATTGTCCCCTCAGTTTAATATAAGCAAACTGAAATGAAAAGGGGGGAATGATTTGCTTAGAGTCAGACATATAGTAATTGTCTGAAGTGGAATTTGAACCCATGTCTTCCTACCTAAATTCTGCATTCTTATTCATTATGACACACTTATCTTTGAGGGAAGCAGGGCTCTCAAGTACTTATATTATTGGATTCTAAATTAGTGTTGGAGTTGTAATCCTAGGTCTGCTCAAAAAAAAAAAGAGAGAGAAAGGTGTCAATAAAAACGAACTTACTTTGCCTTAGTTTCTGTATCTCATTGGAAGATAGTAGGAAAAAGAAGGAATTCAAACAGCTTACAGGTGGTTGGCTGGTGATACAGATGGTACTTTGTTTCTCCTCGGTATTCCAAACTTAAAGCTGGTTGATTGGTTACTAATGAGCAAATTAATCCCATGTCTTCCCTATCTCTTGAGAAAGAGAGAACGTCTTTAATCTGTATGTAACCACTTGTCTTTGGCTAATGTTTTCACTGGCACCTCTCCATTCCATTAGTCATGGGTTCTAATTTATGGCAGAATATGCCCTCATAATTTTAACAGGCAAATGAGTAACCAGGTCATAGATCTCAAGGTTGTATCAGGCTCTTTGTAGTTTGTACTTGAGCAGAAAGGATCACAAAGATTAATGAGAAAATAATTCGTATTCTGAGAGCCAGCTTTAGAAGTGATGCCGAGGAAAGAAAACTAGAGTATTTGTTTGGAAAAGTTTAAAGAAACTCACAGCATCACCCATATTTTGTTCTTATATTTGACTATATATATATATATATATATATATATATATATATATATACACATACACACACACTGGCATTTTACAAAGTTACAATCAAAACATACATACTATCTTTTTGGTTTGGTTGTGATTAATTTTTTTGTGTGTTTAATATTTTCTAGTTAGAAAAAGTACTAGACTTGTCAGAGCCTGGTATTGAAACTTTATAGTCATGCCACTGTTGTCAAATCAGCTAATTTGTTTTCTCATCTGTAAAATGGGGATAATAATTGCTGCAGTCTTTTAAAAATACTATCCTCTTTGTGGTGGCAAAAAATTGGAAAATGAGGGGATGCCCTTCAATTGGGGAATGACTAAACAAATTGTGGTATATGTTGGTGATGGAATACTATTGTGCTCAAAGGAATAATAAAGTGGAGGAATTCCATGGAGACTGGAACAACCTCCAGGAAGTGATGCAGAGTGAAAGGAGCAGAACCAGGAGAACATTGTACACAGAGACTGACACATTGTGGTATAATCGAATGTAATGGACTTCTCCATTAGTGGCGGTGTAATGTCCCTGAACAGTCTGCAGGGATCTAGGAGAAAAAACACTATTCACATTCAGAGGACAAACTGTGGGAGTAGAAACGCAGAAGAAAAGCAACTGCTTGATCACATGAGTAGATGGGGATATGATTGGGGATGTAGACTCTAAGCAATCACCCTAGTACAATTATCAATAATATGGAAATAGGACTTGAGTAAAACCCAGTGGAATTATGCATCAGCTACTGGGGGGAGGAGGGGAGGGAAAGAACATGAATCATGTAACCATGGAAAAATACTCTAAATAAATTAATTAAATAGAAATTTTTCAATTAATTAAAAAATCAAAATACTATCCTAAGATCCAAATGATAAAGCATGTAATATGTTAGTATAATTTAAATTCTTGTGAACAGGAGCTGTTTGATTTTTTGCCTTTGAAATCCCTGGTGCCTGGCACATAATAAATTCTGTTTAATTAATAATTCAGTTATTTTTCAGTTGCCTCCAACTCTTTTTTGACCCCATGTGGTTTGTTATTTCCTTCTCAGGCTGATTTTATAGATGAGGAAACTGGGGCAAACAAAATAAAGTGACTTGCCCAGAGTCACATAACTAGAAGGTATCTGAGTCCAGATTTGAATTCGGGCATTTCTGACTGACAATTCAATTCATTGTGTCACCTAACTATTCAATTAATAATAATAGCCAGCATTTATATAGTTCTTTAAAACTTGCAAAGCAGTTTACGTATATAATAAACTAATTGTTTTAGTGCCTACTAATTTTGTTGTCGTCTTTCCTGGAGATAAAGAGACAAAAAAAGAAACTCCATGGCCTCAAAGAGCTTATGTTCCATGAAGGAAAACAACATATATGTAAATTAACAAATATTGTCTAGAGAGATATATGGTAAACTTTTGAGAGGAGGACATTAGGACCTAGGGAAGGATACTACCAGGCATATACTCCAAAGGGGTCAAAGACAAAGGGAAAAGATTCATACAGCCACAAAGACTGATAGCAGTACTTTTTGTTGTAGCAAAGAATTGGAACGAGTGGATATCTCCAATATGGTGAATACCATTTTGGAATATTGGAACATTGTATTAGAGTAAGAAAGGAAGACTCAGAGGAACCTAAGAAGACTTCTATTAACCGACACAGAGTAAAATGAGTAGACAGAGGAGAACAGTTATAGAATGGATACAACAATAGGAAGGGAAACTACTTTGCAAACCTTAAAAACTGATCAGTGCAGTGACCAATGATTGCTTCAGAAAAGCCATGATAGCACATTCTTTTTTCCTTCCTGCTAGAGGGCTGATAGATTGCTGTGAGAATGTATTTTGTTAGGTGAGATAAACTTTCATATACATAAAGTGTGAATGTTGTCCTTACTAATACTTGATGCAAAGCAAGGCTTTTGATGGGGAGTTGTTGGGGCAATAGGTAAGAACAGAGTTAAGAAGGGAGCATAGACAAGCAGGGCTATATTGATGCTTGCATGTTAAACAGAATGCATATTCTCCCAGAGAGGTTGTTAAGATAGGGTTTCATATTCGATCATCTCTTTTCTTTGTATCTGGAAAGTTTGTATTGGCATTAAGTTCATATTAAGCAAAAGCAAACAAAATCAATAGAATGAAAGGGACAGAGTAGCTTCTTGTCTGAAGACTGAATTGCATGTTGAGGTCTTCAGACCATCTAGTTGGGCTTGCGTATTTCTTGGACTTGGAGGTTAAGTCAGCTGTGATATGGTGCCTGTACTTTTTCCTCTCTTTTAATATTTTTAAATTTTTTTCCAAAATACATATTGATACAGTTTTCACTAATTGTTTCCTTTTATAAAAAATTGCTTATAGACTTATTTCTTTTCCAATTAAATGTAACGTTTTGTTTACAATTGTTTTCTGACATTTTGTGATTCAGATTTTTCCCCTCTCCCTTCCTAAGGTGGGATACTTAATACTATATACCTATATGTATATAGAATATATATACATATATACATATGTATATATATATATATATAACACCTAAATACTCTGGTATAGATTATACCAGTACTTTCATAGTCCATATACTTTTTATGGTAATATTACTGGTGTAATACTTCAATTATCTTCCTTAATCAGTGAAATAATACAGCTTTAGCTAAACTTTTAAAATTCTGGGAGGCTCATCCAAATTTCTTTTAAGAAATGGCCCAGAATATGGCATTTAAATCTATGCAATTTCTTTGTGAACTGTATGAGTTTCATTTGTACATAAAATTGGTAAGCAAACTGAATAGGCTTAATTAAAATCTTCTTTGTTACAATATCTGTCTCCTTTAATGGCTGTGGTTAATATCCTCTAGAATGGATGTTGGGGGGGGGGCATTTGGGTGACTAAGTGGATTGAGAGACAGGAAGTCCTAGGTTCAAATTTGGCCTCAGACACTTCCCAGCTGTGTGACCCTGGACAAGTCACTTAACCCCCACTGCCTAGTGCTTACCACTCTTCTGTTTTAGAATCAATACACAATATTGTGCATAAGACAGAAGGTAAGGGTTTAAAAAAGAATGGATATCTAAAGGAAGATAAATTTCAACTATCTGCTTAGGAACTTACTATTTTAACCATTTGTTTCCTCATTTGAGGATTATGCCTTCTGTCTCCTCACACTGCTCACCCTTGGTATAAGCTTTCATCACTAAATGCCAAGACAATCTCAATAGCCTAATGGTCCCTCTCACTCCCACTCTGTCCATCCTCTGCTTCACTGTCAACAAATCTTTCTCAAAGTACAGATCTGTCATGTCACCTTCTTATTTAATAGACTATAGTGGCTCCAGGGTCAAATATACAATCACCTGCCATTCAAAGCCTTTTACTACCTTCCACATTTCCTGTCTTCTTTCACCCCCCCCCCCATCTACAATCCAATGACACTGATCTTGCTGTTTCAAATGAAAGATACTCCATCTGCACACTGGATGTTTCCCATGCCTGGAATACTTTCCCTCCTTCTTTCTGCCACCTGGCTTCCTTGGTTTCCTTCAAATCCCAGCTAAAATCTATCATCTTATGCTATTTCCTTCACTCTATCGATTATCTCCAATTTTATCTCATCCATCCATCTACATGTTTACATAGTTTTCATATTGTCTCCCCTCTTAGAATATGAGCTGTTGTATAAAAGAAACACTGACTCACTCAGCTTCATGGGAAGGATGGTTGGTTGCCATCCCTCAAACATACCTCCACATATTCTGGAAACCTCACAGCGACTTTGCTAACTAGTTATGACAGACTAGTGGGCTGTTTGGGGTTTTGATTCCCCGAGAACTACTCAGCTTTCCCCTATTCCATTGCTGCAGACTGAACCAAAATCAAGCCTGGAAAAGGTAGGCAATGACACACAGACACTAAATAAAGGTTTATTGAATGGATCAGCCAGAGAACAACACAATGAGGTGATCTTCTTCATTACTTTTTTAAACAAATGAACACATTTTTCATGCCTGGAAACTGTTTTCAGCATTTCACAGAAGAATTTATTTTGTGATATGTTGGAGGAATAAAGGCTTCCAATCTTTGATGTGCAGCAATGCACAATGTTCAAATCTTGCACAAATGCCTTAACCTGACCCTTCCAGGCTGTTCCCCTCACCTTCACACTCCATCTTATAAAAACATGTTATTAAGTGGAACTGCCTGAGAGGACATTATTAGATCAGGACAAACCCCACTTTTAGAAAAGAAACTCAGAAAAAAAGAACAATATCTGGTGAAAGAGGGTCAGCAGCATTCTTACATAAAGGGCAGCACACCTGGGATTTTTTTGGTCATAGAAATATGCAGTGTCCCAAAAATATTAGTGCAGTTTTAGGCTCTGGGAGCTTAATTTGATCCTCACATTTAAGCTCCAAAAGCTTAAATCTGCACTAAGGCCTTTTGGAAGGAACATCACATGTACCTAGAATTAAATATAATACAAAAAGGTAAATTTTAAAGGATTAAGAAGAAAAACATTAAAGGATAAGTCTAGCTATAGTTTTATTATTTCACTGATTAAAATGATCATCGAGGTGTCACCTCAGTAATATTACTCTGACATGCAGTGTATCATACCTGAATTATGTAGCATTTGGGGAGGAGCACTAGCACCTCTGACGTAAGGTCTTGCCAAGCCTTTTTCACAATTGCTCATTTACCTTTCACCCAGCTCTCACCTGTGGCTCCAAGAAGCTCTAACACCAATAAATCATTTCAGCAAAGGGGTAACTACTAGCCCTTAAACTGTCAGTGAGTGAGGGGGGATGGATACCTCAAGCATGGAAGTGAAGACTTCCCCCATGGAATAGGTGGTTAAGAATAATTTGTTCTGATGACCATAAGGGTGACTGAAGCAGGCTTAAGAGTTTGGTCAGACATCAAAGATCTTTGCATCCCCGACCATCACCACTCATCCTGACTTGGATCACTCTGGAAGAGAGAGTCAGCCTGAAGACTTTGTGCAACTCTGCCTCACTTAAATTCAATTCGTGTGAAAGTCAAGGTATCAAATTTATTGGTCCTTTCCAAAAATGAAGAACAACCAACCTGACCTATTAGTCAAATCCCCAAAATAAGCAAGCCCAAATAAATTCAAGGATATTCTTTTCTACTTAATGATACTTTTTGTTCTGCAGACATTCCAGAAATTTTGTCTTATGCTTCATTTAAAGGTTTTCATTTGAATTCATTGACATGTATTCCCTGATCGAATACCAAGTGAGGCATGCATGGATGCTGGCTTTTGAGTAAGAAGACCTGTGAAAATTCTAGCTCTGTCACTATCTGCCAGTGTGATACCGAGCAAGTCATTTCACCTTACTTTTAACCATATATAAAATAGGAAAGATGAACTAGATCATCTTTTGAGCCTCTTCCAGGAATAAATCCCAGGTTCGGAATGCTTAGCAATATTCCAGTTTATAATAGGGCATGAAAAAGCAGTTAAAACCAATCAAACCAAAAACCAACCATAGTCTCTGTCCACAGGGAGCTTACTTTGGTTAAAATTAAAATAAATATTTATATAAGATATATTACAGTCATATTGCTTTCTAGAATATGAAGTACTTTAAATCATATGATACATACTATGTCAAAAATGTTCAGATGAGAGGGAAGTCTTTGAATGGTAGCTTAGAGAACGCTTTAGAATAGAAAGGAAGTGGAACTCATCCTTTGTTGAATGGGTAAGATTTGGTTGGGAATACTGGAGAGCAAAATTGCTTGAGGGGGTAGATATAAGGATGGCATGGGGGTTGGCTGATAATGATATTCAGGAAGATTAGTCTGGGTCTCATTTTATATAGTCATATGAGCATTAATTAAGTGGTTATGTGCCAGACACTGTGCTAAGTTTTAGGGCTACAAAGAAAGTCAAAGGACAGTCTGTGACCTAAAGAAATTCATCTTCTGATGGAGAGAAAACATATAGACAATGCTACACACACACACACACACACACACACAAGATAAATTGGGACTGAGGCAGACTTTTTTTTTAACCCTTACCTTCTGACGTAGAATTGGTACCAAATTTCAGTTGCAAGGCAGAAGAGTAGCAGCTCTAGGCAGTTGGAATTAAGTACCCTGGGTCACCCAACTAGCATGTGTCTGAGGCCGTATTTGAACCTAGGGTCTCCTGTCTCCAGGCTTGGTTTTATCCACTGAGCTACATAGCTGCTTTATGAGACAGGCTTCTTGCAAAAGGTCCTACTTGAAGGAAGCCATGGAAGTCATGAACAAACAAGCTACATTCAGGACAGAGTACAGATAATGAATAAAGAAGGCAAAAGGAATTTAGACAGATCAGGAAAAACTTCATGTGGAAGATGGGGTTTTAGCTAGGGTTTAAAGAAAGGGAAGTCAAGAGATGGAGCTGAGGAGGAACATTGAGGGTATAGAGACAGCTAGTGAAAATGCTCAGTCAGGAGAAATTAGATGGTGCTTTTTTTTCAGGAAACAGCTAGAAGAACAATGTCACCAAATTGTAGAAAACATGGCCAGAAATAAAATATAATGAAAAGGAGAGGGCCAGTTAATGAGACTTTTTTATTTTATATTTTACAATATTTTTCCATGTTTACATGATGCATATTCTTTCCTTCCCCTCTTCTCTTCCCCGTCTCAGAGCTGACAAAATTCCACTGGGCTATATAAATGTTATCACTTGATACCTGTTTCCATATTATTCATTGTTGTAATAGAGCAATCTTTTGAAACCAAAACCCCAAATCATCTACCCATATAAACAAGTGATCGATCATATGTTTTTCTTCTGCATTTCTGCTCCCACAATTCTTTCTCTGGATGTGGATAGTGTTCTTTCTTATAAGTCCCTCAGAATTGTCCCGGATCATTGCATTGCTGCTGGTAGAAAACTCCACTACATTCGATCATTCCACAATGTTTTACTTTCTCTGTACAATGTTTTCTTGGTTCTGCTCATTTCACTCTGCATCAGTTTCTGATGGAGCTTCTTCCATCCAGTTCTTATAGAAATCCTCCAGTTCATCATTCCTTACAGCACATTAGAATTCTATCACCATCATATACCACAATTTGTTCAGCCATTCCCAAATCAAGGGATACCCCCTAATGAGAGACTTTAAGAGCCAAAGTGCTTTTCTCACAACTCTGTGAAATATGGACTTGTATTCAAGGGCTATTAGCATCATTTACCAGGTAAAAAATGGAGGTTTACAGAGATTGAATGATGTACCCACAGTTGTGTCGCTGGAAAGTGGTAGAACTCCTACTCCCTCATAAAGTCCAGTTTTCTGTCTTGTACAGCATCCTTTCTCTTAACTAGTCTCAACGTTAATGGTGATCTTTAAGAAAACATTTTATACACATTCCTGAGGTCTGTGTAAAAATGTTCATAAAACGTGAATGCTAACATTTGCTGCATTTAAATTACACTTTTTATTTCTTATGGAATTGGCAATTTCCCTTATTAGAAAATACAAAAGTCAGTAAAATTTTCAAATGAGACCATTGCTTCCGTGAGATCACATTCTTTATCTGGGTCCCCTTGTTATCACAGGATGGAGTGTGGAAGAAAGCCGTGGAGAATTGGTGCCTGAGAGAAAGCCATTGTAGCTTCTAAGAAACTGCAAGAGTTCTCTGAAGCATAAGGGGCCTTCCACTCTGAATTCCCCCAAGTTCTTGCTGTTGCTATTGAGAAAGACTTTGTTGCTGATTATGTCAACTTTCTTGGGACTGACCTCAGGAAACCAATAAGGAAACAGGACTTCCCAGCAGCTGTTATTGCCAAAGAAATAATAATACAAAGAAAAGCCTGCCCTGATTACTTTACAAAGGCAGTAAACATTTATTAAGCACCTCTTATGTGCCAAGCACTGTACTAAGCACTGGGGGAAAAAAAAAGAAATTTCTGTTCTTAAGGAGCTTACAGTCTAATGGGGAAAGACGAGTATACAGTCTTACAAACAATAGATGTGTGTGCCTGTGCTTTAGAGATGCATATTTATGTATGGTGCATTAGAAGTGATCAAAGATCATCTCAGAGGAAAGTCATTGACATTAAGCAATAAGCAGGGGTGGCTTCCTTAACTGGGACTTGAAGGAGGCTAGAGAAAGCAGAAATGAGGGGAGAGAGAGAGAGAGAGAGAGAGAGAGAGAGAGAGAGCAGATGACAACAAATATACATCTATATACAGAATTAATGGGAGATAATCCATAGAGGAAAGGCATTAAGGGGGACCACAAAAGACTTCTGGCAGAAGATGGGATTTTAGTGGGACTTGAAGGAAGTCAAGAAAGCCAGGGATGGGGAAGAGAGAATTCTAGTCATTGGAGATAGCACATTTTAACTGTTAAGACGAGGGCAATGGTGAAAGGCCTTTAATCCATGTCATATGAAAATAAAATGATTAAAAAAAAACTGGGAACGTTTAGTTGTGAGAAAAATAATGTCTCTCTTCAAATATTTTAAGAGCTGTCCTTTGGGAAGATGATTTGTTGTCCATGTCTAATTCTTCATGACCCTAATGGAGTTTTCTTGATTTTTCAGAATATTGTAGAACTAAAGGTATGTTCAAAAATGCACAAAAGCATTATAAATCAAGAGTCCTTAACTGTTTTTGATCATGGACCCTTTTGGCAGTCTAGTGAAGTCCAAAGACCCCTTCTTGGAATGATTTTTTTTTTTATAAACCCTTACCTTCCGTCTTGGAGTCAATACTGTGTATTGGCTCCAAGGCAGAAGAGTGGTAAGGGCTAGGCAATGGGGGTCAAGTGACTTGCCCAGGGTCACACAGCTGGGAAGTGGCTGAGGACAGATTTGAACATAGGACCTCCCGTCTCTAGGACTGGCTCTCAATCCACTGAGCTACCCAGCTGCCCCCGGAATGATTTTTTAAATTCAGAATTGAAAGTAATTTCAAGTAGACATTAGTGGGGAAAAAGTACTTTTTTTCTTGTTTAAGTTCATGTACCCCCTGACATCTCCATTAACCCAGGTTAAGAATGCCTGGTATAGAGAGTAAAAGCAGAGGGTACCCCAAATTGGGTGGACAAGGAGGAGTGCCTCCTTTTCTCACCCTCCCATCCATTGTGGCTCTTAACTAACTGAACCCTTGCCTTTCATATCTATATCAGGACTTGCCTCTATTTTTAAAAATCTAGTTCTGAACCATTGTTCCCAGGAAATTGAATGAGAAAGATTGATTACCCATAGTTTCTCAAGGCAATTCTCCAGACATTTGCCCTTCCCAAGTCTGTCCCAGGGTCTTTCTCTTTGTCCCACTCCCCAATGCTTAGTGGTTGCAGCCCAGAGTCTGTGTTCTGCCAGGGACCTTATCTCATGAAGATGTTTCCTTCTCATCCATTCACAGTTTTATAAATTTGTTCATGGAAATTTGGGTGAGGTCAGATCACTCCGAAGTGAGTCATTGTGCACTTATAACACTCATTCAGGATCATTTTAGAATCAATCCCAAAGCAGGATTCTGCCATTCCCCTCATTTCGGGAACATGATTGCTACATAGAAGTTTTTATTGAAACCTTTCCTGACACTTGGCCAATGGGAGAAAACTTGTTTTAAAATCATGGCGGATTGTTAGTGTTTGTTATTGTTTTGTAACTCCCATTTCTTCTGTACGCTCTGTGAAAGGACATCATTTTAAGATACAAATCTTAGCAAGCTCGATGGTTTGCCAAAGAGATTGCAGAAACATGCAAGATCCCCTTAGCTTGCAGTTTGGGAGGCAGACACAGAGTTGAAATGCTAATGATGTACAATCCAGGGACTCATGTGAGCTGGGGAAGTGGCTTCCCATTAGTATATATAACTGCTTTCCCTCTATAGAATATCTGTATGGGAAACTGTTAACCTTTGATTTTAATGAATATGAAAGCTTCAAAATGCTCTGGCCATTCCAACTAAATTAAGCATTTTGCCTCCCCCCCACCCCCTGCCCCCTCCATCAGGGACACAGTGTCCTAGAAACGAATAGACCAATACTATATTCCATTTTAGTCCAGAGCCACTAAAAGGGGTCTTTAGAATTAAATTTGGCCATTAGCCCAGATTTATTCAGATTTTTAACAAGTACGGTTTTGTGTTTTGGCACCCTGCGTCCCCGCCCCCAACTCTGGGGGAGGAGGTGTCATGAACAAAAAAACCAAAAGCAGCTGCTAGAAAGAAAATGAAATAAAAAGGGAGGAAGACAAACAGGGCTCCAAGAGCAGCTGTTCAAATCCTCCAACAAGGAAGACTTCCTTTTTTTTATATTTGGTCCATCTTAATTTTTGAAAGGTTTCTCCATGGCTTTAATTGGTGACCAATCGAAATGAATCTGTATCCAGGAATGCATGGTTTTAATTGATTTGAAAGCTAGACCAGTATCTGATCTTGCCTGCGATGATACTTTTGAAAAATTCTGGATCTTTAAAAACATTTTTCCCATGTGAAGTTCCACAGCAAAGGGGGGGTTGTTTTCAGTCCTATTGTTTCATGAATGGAGGATGCTGCCAGCTCTCACCAAAGCTGCTCACAGCAGAGATCCCATAGAGACTTTTAGCTAAAGGCAGTGGAATAGCAAATGCCTCAATTTTCCATGCTAGATAAAGCTAGGTAAACCAGTAGTAGGCAGACCATATGCATTATGTAAATTTCCTCCATTTATCAGGAAATATTAGCATTCTGGGAGACAGAACACACACACACACACACACACACACACACCCACACACACACACACCCCAAACAAAAATGGCCTTTATAATTAAAAGAATATATTGGCATAAAGGAAGATCACAGAATCTTAAATTTAGAGCAGGAAAAAGACCTTAGAAGTCATCCACTACATCCCCTTCTTTGAACAGATGAGGAAACCTAGTCCTATTAAGTGACTTGATCAGGGTCACATGGGTAGTATGAGACAAACCCAGTTCTCTGCCACCAAATACAACAGCCTTTCTACTCCATGATAAATAGAACATTAGGGAAGAAAATATACAACAAAAGACAATTTCAGAATATCAACCAGAATAGTGCATATTTAAGAATAGTAATATTAATAATAGTTGGCACTTGTAAAAGTGCTGTAAGGTTTCAAAAGTGCTTTATATGTGCTATCTTACTCGATTCTCATGACATGTAAAGATGTAAAATATGGTATTTATGGTATTATAATTAAATTTTGAACCTAGAATTCTCTCCTCTGTAAATGGTGGTAATGAGTTCATTATAGACTATATCGATTTTATTCCCTGAGGAGAGGTAACCAGTTATATCACTAGGAACTGTTCCTGTAATTAAAAAAAAAAATTAACCCTTACCTTCTGCCTTAGTATCAATTTTAAGACAGAAAGGCAGTAAGGGCAAGCCAACTGGATTTAAGTGACTTGTTCCAGGGGTCACGCAAGCAGGAAGTGTCCCCCCAACTCCAGGCCTGGGTGCTCTATTCACTTTGCTACCTAATTGGACTCTAGGACTCTTGGGTTTGCAAGCTTTGACTTGATTTGACTCCTGGATACCCCAAACATTTAATCTGAGGTCCAGTAAACCTCAGAGACTTAAAGTAATGATCTCCAAAGCGGGGCTCCTGTCATGTTAAGTCAACCACTATTTATTAAGCAAGGGCTTACTTTTTGAGGCTCTTCTAAGCCCTTGGACTATAGCAGAAAGTTTCTGCCCTGAGCAGCTTAAATTATAATGGGGTCGGGAGAGACACAACTAGTCAAGGGAAGCTCAAAATCTGAGGGTAGGGGTGGGGAATGAAAGTACCAAGTGTGAGGACACTGTAAAGAAAGTGTGGAGAGTTAGGGGTACAGCCTGAGGAAGAAATATGCACTAGCTGGCTTGAATGTTCTCTTTAAGTTGGAGGGTCTAGGAGGAACCAGTCAATTAGGGGAAGAAGCTACCCAGGAGAGGATACTTCTTCGGGTTTGAGACATTCAAAGGTGGCCTGAACTTCCAGGATGAAGAGGGTGCTGTGACATGATAGAGAAAGTCTGGGAGAATCAGAAGTATGTCCTAGAAAGGAATAGTGTGACTAGAAGGGATCCTTGTCCTGACCACAAAATTTGTACTCAGCCATTCAGAGAGTAGAAAAATGAGTCGAATGCCATCTTTGATAAAACAGTTGTAGGGCTCGCCACCAAAACACAACCTTCCTAGGCTCCAACACTCTTCCTTCCCTCCCCTGTTCATGGTCCCAACTTTCTCCTTTCTGAGTAGGTTTTGGTCCCTTAGGACAATTAGAACCTATTACCAGGCACTCACAGGATATGCAAACTTGCCATTGGGAAAATTCCCTCCTTCTCTAACATGCCCACTATTTGGTTCCCTAGTTAAAGCCCTCATCACCTCTTGCCTGGATTATTGCAGAAGTCTCATAAATTGATCTCTATCCTTCAAAGTTCTTCTTCCTACAATCTGTCTTCCACATAGCTGCCAAAGAAATGTTCCTAAAGTTATTGATATGATAATGCTACTCCTACTCAATAATCTCCAGTGGCTCCCTATTGAATCTAAGATCAAATGATATTTCAACTTGATCTAATCCTTTTTACATGTTTATTTTTGTGTTCAGTTTACAATATATACAATTATGTATACATAAATTATAAAAGTAAATTTTACAGATTATATAAAAAGTAAAAACATATTGAGGGTGTATTGTCTATTTTTTAAACTAACAGGAGTTCAAGACCCCAAAAGTTTAGAGTTCATTGCTCATTGAGAGGGAACCATTCAGATAAAAAGATCACTGTGGAGTTCCCAGTCAGGAAGAATAAGTTTGGGTTAGCTTCTAACACTTACAACCTGTGTGATATGGTCAAGTTAGTTAAATAATGTCTGACCCAGTTTCCTCGTTTGTAAAATGGGAGTAATAATAACATCTGCCTCCTGAAGTTGTTGTGAGAGAATCAAATGAAATATTATTTGTAAAGCACTAGGCAGACCGTAAAGCATCATATAAATGCTAATTATTGTTATTATATACATTACATTTAATATATAAACAAACAATATTTTATTCCTAACCCCTGACCTACTCTTAATACTAGTTTACTCACTGTTGCCCACACATAACATGGGAGTGTTTATCTCATCACATTTCTCCTGTGCACCTTCCTCTAAGATCTAGCCTTTTTCCAAGGCTCGGTTCAAACCTTGTGCTTATGACTAGAAGAATAAGTTGGAGGAGGAGGGCTATTGTTTTAATAGCAATCCATGCAAAAAGAGATCTCAGGGATTTTAGTGAGCTGCAAGCCTGAAATGAGCCAAAATGTGATATGACTGCCAAAAAAAGCTAATGTAATTTTAAGTCATGTTCATAGATGTATTGTTCCAAGAACAGGACTCTCACTTCTATTACTGTAATCTCTACTGAATTTGATCAATTATTTAAACATTTAATTCAAAAATTATATAAATTGTTTAAAAATAGAAAAGGGGAAATTAAAACTTCTCATAAAAGAAATATGGTTCTGATACTTAAATCAAGGAATAGTAGAGCAGAGAAATAAAATGATAAACCAATTCCTCTCATAAATAAATATTGAAAAATGCGCAAAAACAGACTGAAAAGATTTTGGACTATGATGAGGCTAGATTTATGCCAGGATGCAGGGTCAGTTCAATCAGTTCATCATTCATGAGACTTCAAATCAGGAAGACCTGAGTTCAAATTTTGCCTTAGGCAGTGTGGCCCTAGGTTAACCACTTAACTTCTTTGTCTCAGTTACTTTATCTGTAAAATGAAGGGATTAGACAAGGCAGTCTCTGAGTTCAATTCTAGCTCTAAATCTATGAACCAATGTTAGGTAAACTATAAATAATAATCATATTAATAATTAAAAGAATAAAATCATATACTTAAATCAATAGAGGCAGAGCAATATTCTGACAAAATATAACCCATTTCTTTTTTTTTTTTAATTATAAAGCATAAGGATAAATGGACTTTTTCCTTGATCTGATAAGTAATATCTAAAATCAGGAGACATTATTATTTGTAAAAGAAATGCCAGAAGTATTTCCAGTACATCACCAAAAAAACCCCAAGGACATCCATGGTCATAACTATTATTTAACATGGTTACAGAAATGCTAGTTTTGTAACTGACTTGTAAAGGGTATGGAGGAGAGCAAAGTTAAAAGAAGACTTTAAAGGTAGGAAGAGGCTAGATTGTGAAGCCTTTAAATGCTAGAATATAGTTGCTCCTGGTGGTAATTAAGAGCCACTAGTGTTTATTGCTTGTCCATATTATTTGTATATTATGTATGTGCATATTTTATACACTGTTGTATAATATATTACATATTTATTACATATAAAGAATATAATTATACATATATAATGTGTAATATCTATCTACATAGATTTATTTATTTACTAATATTTTTTGGCTATGAGTTAAGTCCCATGGATTTGTCCTAGTCTAAACCCAGAATCTTCAGGGATCCCATAATACTGTACAAATCTAAGAAATTGTTTAAGTGGAAAACTTCCAGCATTAAAAAAAATTCTAATGTACACTAAGAGCCTAAATGAAGAAAAAGCAATGTCTATTTTAGGACGGGATAATTAATAACAATGATCACAGTCCTTAGTTAGCATACTACTTGCAGTCTTCTTGTAAAGGATAATTACTAAGTAAGATTCTGCTTTGTGACAATATATGAAAATACTGACTGATTGATTTCTAACTTGAAAAACCAACACCAAAATTGACACATAATCATCCAACAAGACTTCATCAAGCACTTTCAATGTACCTGGAACAATATATTGGGTGCCAGGAATACAAAAATGGAGTAAATTTGATTGTACTGGAAGGATATGTATTCAAGGATAAGTTAATATATATTCATTTTCACATATAACAAGTATGTAATCATATATTTAATAATATATTATTTGATATATTAATGAATACTATATTAATATGTTAATTAATAATCAATACTATATATTATATAATTACATTTCGTATATAATTATGTTTTTAAAAGAAGTATGAATGTTATCCTAAAACTAATAGGGAATCACTCATGCTTTTTTTTTTAAGCCCTTACCTTTCATCTTAGAATGTGTATTGGTTCTGAGGCAGAAGAGTGGTAAGGGCTAGACAGGGGGTTTAAGTGACTTGCTCAGGGTCATACAGCTAGGAAGTATCTGAGGTGAGATTTGAACCCAGGACCTCCTCTCTCCAGGTCTGACTCTCATTCCACTAAACCACCTAGCTACCCCCACCATTCATGCTTCTTGAGCAAATGTCTGAAATATTGAGGCTGATGCTTAGGGCCATCAATTGGCAACAATGTGGAGAATGAATTGGAGAGGAGGGATGTTGGATTAGAGAAGAATTGGTGATGGATGAAGTTTGCTTTTATGTGAGTAGAGAGAGAAATTGAGAACATGCAACTGAAAAGATTGGGCAACTGATTGATGATAAGGAATTGAGTGAGAGTATAAAGTTGAGGTTTGGATTGTGGTTGACTGGGTGCCCTCCCCCCCCCCAAATGTAAGAGTTGAGAGAAGGTTTCGAGCAATGATTCTCTATTGACCTCTGTGGGTCTCCAGGACACTTTCAGAGAGTCAATGAGGTCAAATCGGTCTCCATAATACTAAGATGTTATTTGATTATTAAAATATTCCTCCATTTTCCAACTACGTAGCTGTGTGAGACTGAATTTTACGCATGTGTGTTATCCAAAGCAAGATATGGCAAAGGAATAAAGAAGCATATATGAAGATCTAGCTATCTTCCTTTAGCTAGCCATTAAAGATATTTGCAAAAGTACATAAAATAGTGACTGTTCTCATTAATTTTTTGTTTTGGAAAATATTTTTCATTAAAATGTCATTATTTAAAACATTCATAAATATTCTAAATGTTATCTATTTTAATTTTAATATGTCAAATTTCAGTAAATATAAGAAGGGAAATTAAACATAAGGTGAGTGTGAGAAGGGAATAAGCATTACATGTGTCTACTCTATGCTAGGCATTCTCCTAAGCTCTTTACAAATATCCCCTTTGATTCTCAGAACAGCTCTTTGAGGGAGGTGCTCTTTTTATAGTTTAGGAAACTGAGGCAACAGAAGGTAAGTCATTTTCCCAGATTTACACGGCAAGGGTTCACATTCAAACTTAGATCTTCCTGACTCCAGACTCTAGAGTTATATCTACCATGTCACCAGATTGTACCAGAAAATTAAGTGTATTCTAAGTACTAGGCACTGACTAAGCATTTGTACCTTATAACAACCCTAGTAGGTAGGTGCTATCATCATCCCAATTTTACAGTTGAGGAAACACAGACCAACAGAAGTTAAGTGACTGTTAAGTGTCTCGGGCTAGTTTTGAACTCAGGTCTTCCTGACTCCAGTCCCAGAGCTCTTATCTACCACTCCACCTACCTAGCCACACATAAACAAAAGCTGTTTGAGTTCCTCAATAATTTATGAGTGTCAAAGGGACTAAAACGTTAAAAGAACCACTGGTTTCAATGGAAAGATGATGCATTTTCTTTTGTCTATGCTTTGTTTGAGATGTCTAGTGGATGTCACCATACAGGACTGATTTGGGGAGGGAGATGAAAGCTAGTCTTGCGGAGTGGAGTTTATTCAACTAGAGATAATAGTTGAATTAATGAAAGTTGATGGGATTCCCAAGAGAGTGTAGAGAGAGAAATGAAAAGGGTTTAGGACAGACCCAGTGAAAAAGAAGAAATAAACTTGCCAATGGAAGGGATGACAAGAGAAATTTGTGGACTAGGGGTGCTAGCTGAGATCATTATACATGAAGAATTGCCAGATAGGACGTGACTTGAGGAAAGCCAGTCCTACCAACTTAAGTCCACGGATTCCTAACCCTGAACTCCTTCCCCATTACATGACATCTAACTTCACAGAAGTGCCCAAACAGACAGTAATGCCTCTAATGATCAGGTAAAAAAAGTCCTTAGTTCTAAAACAAATAATTTGAGCTTTTTCATTGAAGTGAAAGCAAGTCTAATTTAAGGAATGTGCTCGTTTCATTTCTCTGTGGCTTGAACCATTCTTTAGAATCACATGACTAATCCACATACTCCTCTATACCTTGGGGATGAAAATATGGACATTAGGACACTGCAGGAGGGGGAGGGTCTTTTCTTCTGTTCACTCAGGGAGGTACAGTTGCATCCTGCAGAGGAAAGGGAGAATTAATTAGAGCATTCAAATCAGAAGAAAGTCTTATTTCTCTACATTTTGTCTTTGCCATCAAGATGGCATTTTGGTCATTATTTCATTTCTTCAGCAGTTACGTTCCCTTCACAGTAGAAAAGCTTATTTTTAAAAGGGAGGGCTTAGTAATGAGTAAGAAAAAAAACTAAAACTATACAGTAGTGCTACATTTCCTCTCAATGAGACCTTTAGAGAATAGATTGAAAAGGGGAATGGGCTGCCTGGGAAGGTAGTGGATCTCCCTCCCTCATTGGAAGCTGGATGACTAATTTTTAGCTATGCTAGCATCATCATAACTTAGATGTAGAGCTAAAGGAAACCTTGGAGCACTCAGAGTCCAACCTTCTCATTCTATATTCATATAGTCATTCTATATTCATATATTCATAAGTCACATAGAAATTAAGTGACTTGTAGCCATGTAAATTTGTCAGGTTTTGAACCCAATTTTTCTTGACTCTCAAGACTATGGGTTGTGGTCACTTATACTGGAACTTTCTTTTTTCTAGTATGCATTGGGTTAGAAAGTCATTGAAGTCCCTTGCAACGTAGAAATTCTGTAAGATTCCTCTTTCTGTTGAGGAGAAGGTGAAAGCAAATATAAGGGAATTACCATCACAAATATGGTGATTTTTTAACAGAATGCTTTATAAGAAATCTTTTAAAATTTTATAGGAATCTTTTTTAAAAATAGGCATCAATTGCACAAATGTTCAAACCAGAGAGTGGGATTTTCCAAACAATAAGACAGGAAATCTAGGAAAAACAATTAAAGAGAAAAAAAATAAAATTTTCTTCTGATGGGAGACTGAACCAATGTGGATAACCTGCTACTACTAAAGTGTATAACCTGATTAGTACTGAAGAAATCTTTTGACTATCATCTCCTTTCTTTCAATATTGATACAGCTTGACATTTTAAATATCATGCTGTTAACGTAGCAAAAAAATTTACTTCAGGTACAGCCTTCATTCTATCTATAATAAAGATAAGCATTGAGCTCCTAGCTTGAATGAGATCATATTTCTATGGAAGGATTTTCATCAATGTACGTGTACGTAGGCACAGATGAAAGTGACTGGTATTGTGTGGTTTCTGTTCATCTTACAATAATTCTTGAACTTGGTTTGATTCGAATTGGTCTGTGATATGTGGGCCATGCAGAATCCCATTAGTGACAAGTAGCATAGTTTCATATTAAAATATAATAGGGGGAAAAAAGGTTTTGCTGGAGGACTAAAGTCTATGAAAATCTCTACCTCTGCAGATTTAGTTGTAAGTCAGAAAATCTGATTTTGATGTTCTTTGGAATATTTGGAGATCTCAAATCTGAGCCTTAGAAGGAACAAGATTTTCCCCCTTTCCAACCAACCCATGTTAATCTACCATATATGATAGATATGTAAGGGATTAGATGTCTTGAGTATACTGGGTTTTTTACTTATAGTTAATGCAAAAAAACCAAAAGACTTCCAAAATTTATAAATAGATGGGGAGAAAACAACATATAAAGCACTTATCCCATTAGCTCCCCTTGGAAAGGAACTAAACTTCAGAATTGCAAATGGGGCAACCTTTTAACATTTCAGTGAAACCTTTTTTCCCAGTGTCCTATATACTCTCCCACCTTATCCGTGAACCAAGATTTATAGTATTCTCTGTCCTAGTTCCTAAACCCCTGGAAAGTGAACATACTTTGGGGATTCCTGAACAAACCCTTTACCAGTGGACTTACATAGTTTTGATAATTCATTGGCTTTGTTTTCATGTAGGATGCACTAAGAGCACTTCTTTTCCTCCTCTAAGGAACACTGCATTAGGAAATTTTATTTAGAAGATATGATTTCTTAAACTTGAGATTATTTACAAGGCAGTTCCCAAATCTGGAATTCCTCCTTTTGGATGGAAAAATTATGGTCCATTTCTGCTTTTGCCATGTCCTTCAGAAAAAAAAATTCTCAGGGCCCCATTTGCTACCATCTCTTATTCTGGGGAAGTCCATTTTTAGGTTTACTCCTCTCTGGCTGCCTGCAAACTCATGCAACTCCTACATTCTTCACCCCTAAGACATACATTTCCAGGGAATTTTTATGGGGGTGGTGGGGGATAGAAGGAAGTGGTCAGAGTGGGTAGGACATAGGCTTCTTCCCCGAAATCACGAGATTCACTGCACTATAGTGTTGGCAAACCTTTTCCCCAACCTTTTCCGATTTTGGTTCCCAGAAGGCAAATTCAAGCTGTCTGTGAGCCCCCACATTACCAGAGGGAGCTGAGGGAGGGAGTGTTTGCTTTGGGCAGCTGGTCAGAGGGACAAGGCATGCAAAAAATATTCTCTAGAGCTGTGAAGAGGCAAAACAGATCAGTTCTCTGAGTGCCGGCTCTGCACATGTGCCACATCTTCACCAATGCTACTGTAGTACATGTTTTTCTGTCTTCTCAACAAGGAAAAGGTGGAAAAAAGGGACAAGATCATTATTTCTTTACACTGCTCTTGTAAATGCAATTTCACCATCAGGCTAGAACTCAAAAACCACCACAACATTCATATATTTACAAATGAAATACAATGAATATTTATGGTACCTTTTCCTTTTCAGGAATTTCCGACACTGATACATAAATCCAGTTAAAAAAACAAACAAACAAAAATGATCTGGTGCTCATTCTCTTGGGAGCCATGGGTATCTCTTTATTCCCAGTACTGAGTAAGTTGAGAGGATTACAGAAAATGAAATAGCATAGATTCCACAATATGTCATGAAATAGAAGAACTTTAAAACAGATGACATAGTGCTTTGTGTTTCTCTCGCTTCAGGTCATACATATATGCTTTCTCATTGGAGAATCTTGCCTTTTGCTCTTCCAGTTATTTGAACTCTCACTGTATAATCAATAAGTTGTCATATTTTCAGATTTACTGGGGACCTTCAACTTCGGGCATTCATATTTGGTGATTAGGATTCCAGGAAGCCTCTGTAATACCTTATAAGGAAAGATGGAGAAAGATGATGGTCATATTTTCCAAGGAAGCTGCTTGGAATATCTGATGGCAGACTTTCCTAATGGGCAGTAAATGAATGAATAGATGGATGGATGAATGGATGGATGGATGGGGGGAGCATTTACTTTGGGGAACTGGAGCCAGTTTTAGAATTATTATTAGGAATTTATTCATTCTCTTGAGTTAGATAAGAATTTTAAAAAGTAATTAGGATAGTGGTCTAAGAGTGCTCTGTCTTTTATGTGCAGATAGCTTAGATAAGAATCAGTGACAAACTTCACACATGCTCAGTTAATTTAATTGGTGGTTTATGGCTTAGAATACCACCTGCTGATTTTTGCAGGTATTACACTCAGAATCACTCTTCTGGCCACAAACTCCCTAAAATAATGCCCCTGTGTAAAGGTACAACAGAACTTTTGGATAATACAACCAAGCTTGGAACTGGAAAGGATGCTCTATAGGAATTCTATAACAAAAGAGTATTCACTTGTTCAGCCCTGTCCAAGTTTTTCTGCCACATGTGCTCATAGCTAGTTTTTCACATTTATAGTTGTATAGGGTCCCCCTACCCCAGTAAAATGTATTCTTCTACTTCATGAGATTTACTTCTGACCAATCCATCAGTTTACCAAGGTCATGTTGAATTGAAAAATATCTTCTAAGTATTTTCTCATTGATTTTCCCCCCCTTTTAAATAGCTGTTCAATCTTGTCTCATACTAAACAAAACAAAACTATAAGTCTTGTAGGCAGGTTTTATTATGTCTACTTATTGATGGAGATGATAAAATAGTAAAGTCCAAGGTAATACAGCAAGGCTAATCATAAGCCCAGCTGTCTGACAGAATTATATTTTAACGTTTAAAGATAAGATAGATCCTTATCTTTATCCTTCTTAATTTTCATATGAAAAAATTACATTATACCTGAGCAGAAGCAGACTAAAAAGAAGAAAACTGTTCAGATGATTTTGATTTATCAGCCAACACTTTTATTTAACATCTTCCATTATGGATCTTCTTCTTTGTGCTATTTTAAGGAATCTCCATTTAGAGTCAGCTATGGGGAGCACTTTTTATTGGATTGTGCTTACTATGTAAGTTTGACAATCGCCAAACTGGAGTGGTGTGTGAATGAATGCATCTGGATGCTATTGGAAGACTCTTGGGACATTCCTTTTGATTTGTGATTATTAATTGCAGCTGGGCAAAGAAGTGTTGCTACATTGGGAATATCAAAGTTTAAGGTCAGAAAATGAGGTAGAATATAAAGAATATTGTTTTGGGGGATCAGACAACCTGGTAGATCTGATCTGGATCTATGTGACCTTGGACAAGTCAATTCAACCTCTATAGACCTTAGGGTTTTTTTTTCCCATCTATAACAATGAGAAAAACAGGTGAATTGACTTCGAAGGCCAAGTATTTGCTATATGATGAGATAAAAAAGGAATAGGGGGAATTTACTTTAGCTTCTCCATATCTCCCAAAAGAAACTAGACCCTCCCTACCAAAAATGTATTTATAGACTGATTAAGAAAGAATGGAAGAAATACTTAGGGATATTAATAAAAATTATTTTTAAGTTTTTATTTTTATTTAATCATTAATAAATACTTTGTTTTTAATATACAGAGAAGAAGAAAAAGTCTGAAACTAGGAAACTGGGTTTTTGCAATTAAATTTAACATGATAATAAAAATACAGTATTTGTGTTCTCTTTTGGATTTTTTAAAAATAGTTTAATGGTATTGATATTTTTCCATGTTTTTACATCTGTCATTATAACAGGTATGATTTACTATGGTCTCCTACCTGGAAGAAACCCTCCCTTTGAAACATATGAATATTTGAGCAGAAAATAATTCAAACATTGAGTATTTCTAAACATATACATTTCATTCTATATCTCTAGTCCATTATTTTTCAACTGGTAGATAGATGTCAGAAAGCCTATGGTGCAGCATACCATCATAACTTGCCACTCCATTGATCGAATTGATCATTGTTCTCTTAGTTCTTCCTACTAATTTTATTATGCATCAATTTGTTCTTCTCAGGTTTCAGCATTAGTACAATATAGCACTATTTCATTGCATTCATATACTACCATTTGTTCAGCCATTTCTCAAATTTCAAACCCACTTTTCTTTCTTTAGTGTAAATTAAATGGTGCTGTAAATATTTTTGCATACTTTCTGTGGTATATAACTAGCAAATGGTATCACTGGGTCAAAGAATATTCACAGTTATAGTAACTTTTTGGAAATAGTTCAGTTACTTTTCAGAATGATTGAACAAATTCATATCTGTTCATGTGAATTCATAAGTTTTACATGGTGGAGCTCAAATTGGAGGGTTATGGGTTCAACAGTGGACTTGAGTATTCTCTCAAAGTTCTAGAAGCAGATCTATCCTGATCTGATCTCTGTAGTTCCATCTGCTTCATCAAACCAAGAATTCTGTTTTTTTTAAGCCATGAGTGATGGATTGCTTCTTGATAATAAATGCTTCCTGCTATTCCCTATTATTCCCCCCCCCCTTTCCTAGTGATATTGAAACCAGCTATTCTGATTCAAATTTTCTGATTCAAAATTTCAGATTTTCTTTTTAAAACTTTTTGGGATAACTAATTTTAAGCAGGATTGTGTAATGAAAGTGGATAGTTTATAGAATTGGGGATTGTCACAGGTAGAAAATTGTTGAGAACCATTGACCAATTAAATAATAAAACCAGAAATTGTAAAATATTAATATGAATGATGTTAGAGCCTTTTAAAAATAATTTTTAGGGGGCAGCTGGGTAGCTCAGTGGATTGAGAGCCAGTCCTAGAGACGGGAGGTCCTAGGTTCAAATCTGGCCTCAGCCACTTCCCAGCTGTGTGACCCTGGGCAAGTCACTTGACCCCCATTGCCTAGCCCTTACCACTCTTCTGCCTTGGAGCCAATACACAGTATTGACTCCAAGACGGAAGGTAAGGGTTTTAAAAAAAAATTAAAAAAAATAATTTTTAAAGGATCATTAGTTTAAATAAAGACAAAAAGTTTTATATCTATTGCCAGAATGTTTTTAACCATAATCATATTGATTTCTTTGCTTGTATAGAACAATTTTCCACTTGAACTAAAAAATGGTAAGTATTCTAGAGTTTTGCTCCCAGAGAAATAGTAGAAAGTAGCTAAATATAATATTCCACAAAGGACAGAAACTACTATAAAATGGTTAATTTTTCACCATTCAGGTGAAACAGGAGACATGGATTTTTGTGTTGTAAACAGAAAAGCACAATCCAATTAACCAAAAAAGCATCACACTCTGACCTCCAGGGTAAGGATCCACTCTAGAAAATATTTAGGTAGTCAACCCTTTAATTTTACAGATTAAGTTAAAGGTTAGGTTAAGGGGGTTGTCCAAACCCCCAGGGCAGAAAATAGTAGAGTTCAGGACTGAAACCAAGGCCCTCTAACTCCAAATCCAGACCTCATTCCATTCTGCCATATGAACTCTGCTGGATTCTGGTTTCAGCCTCTGTGGAATATTATAACTAGTCTCAGCTGTTTATAACTGTTCAAAATGGATTGATTCCATATCTGCACAGTTGAGAGAGAAATATCAGGAACAGAACTCAGTCGATTCAAATACATTTTCTTTCCTCTTAATTTTAAAATAATGATTCTATTTGATGTTATTTTACTTAAAATCAGTATTTTTTCCTTCTCACTCTTTTGACTACCTAATATCTGGAATAAACACAATGCTGAGACCCTCTCTGTCTGTCTGTCTGTCTGTCCCCTCCCACTCCCCCCCTAACTTACAAGGATAAATAAAATCATCTATCCCCAAACTGAATCTTTGTCATTTCCTATCTTTCTGAGGAGATCAAGAAAGCAAGTTCAATAAAGTATTTGCACCTGCCTTAAACATTCAGCTATTGCTTCTGAGTAGGAGTGGGGAAGATGGCCAAGCTAGGATGTGTTTTTAGGATGTCACTTTTTTTTTCCCTTTTGATCTTCATATGGAATCCTGTGAGAGCCATCTGCATGGGAGCCCTGTAGCATGAGTAACTTGTTGAATGAGTCCTTCCCACTTCATCCAAGCTGAGGCCTTGGGCCTTATTGTAAACTGACCACACAAGGATACGCAATTTTGCTCATTGTCCTATTTTGGTAGATGCACTGCCTTCTTTCACTACCTGAAAGATTTTTGTAGCATCTACTATAAAACTGAACGTTCTGTTTAAAAAAGCACGATGCAGAAGGGAGCCATTTCAAACTTCTCTAAGTTGAAAAACTGGAATTGCTGCAGTGTTAAAGTTTGTTATTTCCAAGCATGCAAATCGGTCTTATTCCAGATGGCGTCTGCATACTTCTTGTCTTGATCCTTTTGCCCATTGCAAAATGCACATTGGTCTTGCCTAAGAATAGTTAGAGGAACTTTCTCTCCTGGGGAAATAGGGAAGCTGTATATGGCAGCCAAAATGTAGGACTCTGAAAGCAGGCAACTGGCTAAATGGGAAAAACTTGCTTAACGTAGTCCTTATACTAACTGTGAAGGTTTCAAATAATGGCGATTATTAGGACCATCACGTTTCCATGCATGGGCACCAGAGCAGCCAGAGGCTTAAGAAGCTTAATGCTAACGCTAGGTTCTATTCAGTCTGCAGGAATTTAGAAGCTGTAAAACGAGGTGTCTGATAAGTACTTTGGGGGGACTCCTTTCCCCAATTCAGGCCCCAGCAATCGCAAGATCAGTGCTGACAGATGCTTCATGTGCCGAACCAAGAGAGGGAATAAATTCTGTGAAAAAGCCTCATGAAAAGGCAGCCAAGATGGATTCCTTTTGGGGTCGTTGCCCTAAGATGGCACGGAATGGTTAAAGATGTGTGTAGAATTTTTCAGGGGGGAGACAGTGTGATTTCTCCCCACACACAATTGTCGGCTATGTGTTTCCTGAATGTCTATAGCCATACACGTCAATTCAGCTGAAGGATATTTACTAAGCAAGACACCACATGAGGCAGATACTTCTGAAGGAACGGAGAAAGAGGAGACAGGATATGATCTACCAGAAAACATTCAATACGCATTTATTTAGTGCAGATTATGTGTGAGGCAGCGAAGGGTTGCAGAGGATAGAATGCTGGGCTTGGAGTCAGAAAGACTCATCTTCCTGGTTTTAAATATGGCCTCAGACATGCCTATTGATCCTGGACAGGTCATTTAACCCTATTTGCATCAGTTTCCTCATTGGTAAAATGAATTGGAATAGGAAGTAACAAACCACTCAAGGAGCTTTGCCTAAAGAGTTGCACTTGACTGAAATGATTGAACAACAACAAACCCTACACTATGAACCAAGATCAGCATTAAGCATATAGCCCAAATGGCATCACGCCTAAGTTTATAAAAGGAAAATTAAGCTCAATTCGCACAAAAGATAGTACAATAAGAGGAGGAAAATGTAAAGCACCTCTCAGGGCTAGATAAATCTAACAGAAATGTAGACAGAAGGGAAACCAAAAAATGAATACGCTGTGGGGAAATTGTGCTAAAATCTGAGTGAAACATCTTAAGAAAGATATATATTAGTACCATATGTTTCCTTTACAAAAATAGACCATCTATTAGACCATAGAGAAATTGCAAATAAATGTTTAAGGAAAGCACTGTGCACATTATTTACTTACCACAACATAATTGAATAGTAATATATTCAAGGACCCTAAGCAAAAGATAGATCTAATTATTATAGCCTCAACAATGAGTGGGTCAAGAAATATTAGAAAAAGTAACTATGTAAAAGACACTGATTGTAAAGAGGCAAAATACTAAAATTTCTGGATTGAAGCTCAAGTAGCCCTTAAGGGGAAAATTATATCCCCCAAACCCAAAGTTAAGAAAATAGAAAAAGGAGATGATTAAGAAATAGAGGGAAAAAAGAAAACTAATTGAAGCAACTAGTAACTTTAGACAACATTTTAGGCTATAAAATAAATCCACAAAATCAATACTATTTCTATATAGCAATAACAATCCAAGAAACAATAAAAGTGGAACTACCGCTTCTATATAAACAAACACTGAGTGTATACTGTGTGCTGGGCCTTATGCTAGGCATTCAATATTATTCAAAGCAATTAGAAAATTCATTCAATATCTGAAAGTCAATCTATCAAAGTATAATGACTGACTATAGAGATACATTTTTAAAAACTCATAAATTAATAAAGAACAACTAAATAACTGGAAGGAGATTCAGTGATGATGACTGAACTGTGCCAATGTATTAAATTATCAGACTGCTTAAATAAATTAAAACAATAATATATGAAACTACCAAAGAGTTATTTTATAAAGCTAGACAAAATAGTAACAATTCATCTGGAAGAACAAAGCTAGTTTTTTCAGGGGAAATAAAAATATAAGAATAAAAGGGAAATAGAACAATTTGACAAACCTATAATCATAAATTATTGAAGAAATAATTCTTTATTTGGGAAGAATTGCTGAGAAAATGGGAAAGAAATATGATAGAACTTATGTATAGTCCAATATATGCCCAAATGAATCTGTAATAGATATGTACTTGATTATTCAAAATCATACTATAAAAAAACTTAAGCCTTTCACACCTATAAAAAGAGTACATTCTTAAAAAAGAGATGAAAGAGAAAATAGAAAAGTTTGATGACATGAAACTGTTTTGCACAAAAAAAATGCAATTGGACAAAAAGAGAAGCAGTCACTTGAGAAAACATCTTTGTTTTAAATATTTCTAACAAAGATCTAATGGATAAGATTTTTAAAAAAAGTTTAAAAAAGCAAATGCCATCCCCTAACAGGAAGTGATCAAGGAGTATAAGCAGTTACAAAAAAGAGTTGTAAACTATTAACAGTTATATGAAAGGATACTCTGAACCTTTAATAGGAAAATTGCAAATCAAAACTACCTTGGAATTTCATCTCACCCCCAGCAAATTGGCAAAGATGACAAAAGATGGGAATAATTAGGGTTGGAAAAATTCTGAAAGGAAAGACACATTAAGACATTGTTGGCAGTCCTATGAGTTGGTCCTACCATTAGAAGGTCAATTTGAATTATACAAAGAGAATGACTGAAATGTTCAGGTGCTTTGACCCAGAGACTCCTTTGTTAGGACAAAGAAAGTCCTCATATACATTCCAATAGTTATGGCAGCACTTTTTGCACTTGCATAATCCTGGAATCAAAGTAGATGCCCATGAGAGGGAAGAAAGGCTAAACAAATTGGTGCCGTGAATATAATTAATAATAGCATGCACACAGAGCAGCACAGAAAGATACATAGAAACTGATACTGTAGTTCTATAATGCTACAGGACTATAGTTACTGTAGATCTATAATATACTATAGTTCTAGAAACTAAAGTAACAGAACCAGGAAAGCATATACATAAAAACTGTAATATAAATGAAGGGAAAAAAATCAGAACTGAATACTGAAAAGTAATGACTAAGCTTGAGCCCACCCCAGAGAGGAGATTTGAACAGACATCTCTGCCCATGGAGTCCATGAATATGAAACACTGTGTATAACTTTAGTTTTGTTTTCAGTGTGTCATCTAGTTTGGTGAATGTTTTCCCCCTCTTTTAAAAACAATTATTACCCACGATGACTCTTTGGCATGATATATATGGATGACATAAAAGACAAAGATGACAATTAAATTGTATAATTATAAAAAAGAATTAAATGTTTAATAACGATATAAAGCTAGCATACCACTAACTTTCACTAGCTATGATTCATCCATTTTAATCTCTATGCTTGCTTAAGGTTTTAGCTGACAGAAGTATTTTTAGTTCACCTGGTAGACACCAATTTGGGCCCATCTGTGGACTAATATATTCCAAGTTAGTTTTCATATGTCTCCTGTGTATTGCAGCATTTGTGTCTCTAAATCATGTTGAGATTCTGCCTTAGAACTGAATTTATTCTTGGCTTCAGGGATTGATTTCCAACCTATGGCTGGTGGTCTTTGACTCTGGATTTCTACTGCACATCCCTGAGACATACAAACCAAAATAACAGTATATAATTGAAATCTGTTGTTCCAACTCTAGTGGGGGACAACTGATTTTGACAAGATCCCTATCCACAATCTCCCAGGGGAAAAAAACCCTTTACCAGATCTCCTGCCAGTAAACAAACATGGGAAAGTTAATACAGCAATAAGAAGGATGGATTAGAGAGGAAAAGATCAAAGGCAAGGAGTATTAATCAGGGCTGC
This sequence comes from Monodelphis domestica, assembly GCF_027887165.1. NCBI lineage: Eukaryota > Metazoa > Chordata > Mammalia > Didelphimorphia > Didelphidae > Monodelphis > Monodelphis domestica. The sequence goes on along the minus strand of NC_077234.1, from coordinate 233,916,327 downwards.
TTCATACATGTTGCAGAGAACCAGATAAAATTCAGCTCAACAAAAACTCTTCAAAAGTGGAATGGGCTACCTTGGAATATGATGAGTCTCCCCTTCACTGGAAGTCTTCTCAACAAGTAGCCTCATAGACCAGGTTGGTTGTATCCAGCCTACAACTCTCCTTAGTGCCTGGCCCCCATTCCTACTTGAGTTTGACATAAGCCTTCTAGTGCTGGATGGGTGGCCACTTATTTGTGTTGAAGAGGAGGTTTGGGGTCAGATCAGGCTTATCATCTGAGAATATCATCTGAGGTTCCCTCCAGTCTCCAGACCAGGATCAGGAGGGAGGCAATGGTATCTTCTAGTTGTGAATAGTAAGGGCTTGGGATAGAGTGGTGGCAATGGTGCTATTAGGTAGCTGGAGTAGAATTTGAAAGTGACTAGATTGGGGAGAGTAAAGAGGAGAGTTCAAGACCAGGAGAAATTGGGATTTATGGTTCTATTAACGGAAATGGAAAAAACTAAAATTAACCAGTCTGGATTTGGTATTAGGGGAGAAGCAGAAGATAAATCGAGTTTTAACAATGTTAAGCATAAGGAGATAGTTGAATATCCAGGTGGAAATGCCCAATAAATAATCTACATCAGGAGCAGGGCTTGAATGAGAATCCTTGTTCAGTCTTTTCAGTTGTGTCTGACACTTTTGTGATGTCACTTGGGGTTCTTGGCAGTGATACTTGGGTGATTTGCCATTTCCTTCTCCAGCTCATTTTACAGATAAAGAAAATGAGGCATATAAGGTTAAGTGACTTGCCCAGGGCACAGAGCTAGCAAATATCTGAGTCCAGATTTGAACTCAGGAATAAGTCTTCTTGACTTTAGGCCCATTACCTGGCTGTCCCTTCTAAAAATGGTAGCATAATATTTAACAGGAGCCCTTTCTTCTTTCTGCTCACTAAACTGTTTGCCAGGCTGCTTAGGAATTGGAAATTATAGAGCCAAGTCAAAATTCCGATGAAGTAAAAATCTTGTCTTCTGGAGGGAGAATCAGTCATTTAGTGTTGTACCTGAGTACGTTGTTTTCCTAGCTGCCTTTTCTATGTGCATTTCTGGGTTTGGAGTTGGGAATTTTAAATTTTCTCCAGGGATCTTATCAGTCTTCCTGATTTACTGGAGTGTTTTTTTAATCTTTAGAAAATAAAGCATTTGTTAAAATACGTTGGTGGAAAGCATGTTTTCTTTGGATGGAGAAATGTGATGTGCCTTTAGCAATGCTGCCATTGAGACTCCATTATTCCCTCTGGGGTCATGTGTATTCAACCTCATATAATTCAAGTTATCATCTCTACCAGTAAAGGGTAAAGAGTTGATCTTTTGGGGGAAAAAATTCTTACAAAATGATGTGCAGAATGAAGATCTGGAAACTACAGGCAGTATAATTTTACCTTTAAAAGTCAGAAAATGAGATGGAAAAAATACATAAACTCTTTCCCATTCACTCAAATGGAGTTGTTTCTATCAGCCTTCCACACTCAATTCTTTTATCCCTGTTCAATTCCAGATCTGAAGAATTCTCTTGCTAAAACTTACTTGAGATGTAGCGGTATCCCTTCCACATTGTGACTTTCTCCTTTTTTGATACATGTTGCTGAACATGAACATGACCAAAGCTGTGATTTCAACCTCTTATTTTCCTCAGTTAAGACTTTTTCTGAATGGTTCAGCATAAGAAACTAAATGGGGATTTTGGAGGAGTTTTATGGAAGCTGCAGACAACACGTGAAGGCCAGCAAATGACACAGAAAAAGTTCAGAAACTCAGAAGTACATACTCAGTTGAAAATTTAGAATAAGGTACTGTTAACACCCCAAAAGGGGGAAAACAGATTTTTTTCCTCTCATGTGAAGAAAGGGCCAAAAAAAAATTTACATGTATTTTCTAGAACTGGAGGCACCACACTCCTAACTCCTGCACTGTGGAAGAGAGAATGGTACATAAATTAAGGAGAGGAATCCCTGACTTACAACTGAATCGGATCTTGAATTTAGAACTGAAAAAGACTGAGGACTAGATAGGCGGAAAGCCTTATTTACTTATGTTCACCTACATAGGCTTGATGTTGGCACTGTGACCTTGGATTCCAAGTTATTGAAAACAAGTCCTGAGGAGGGATAACTTTTCACTTTGTTATTTTATTTTATTTTATTTTTTTAATATTTTATTTGATCATTTCCAAGCATTATTCATTAAAGACATAGATCATTTTCTTTTCCTCCCCCCAACCCCCCATAGCCGATGTGTAAATCCACTGGGCATTACGTGTTTTCTTGATTTGAACCCATTGCTATGTTGATAATATTTGCATTAGAGTGTTCATTTAGAGTCTCTCCTCTGTCATGTCCCCTCAACCACTTTATTCAGGCAGTTGCTTTTCCTCAGTGTTTCTACTCCCATAGTTTATCCTTTGCTGATGAATAGTATTTTTTTCTCCTAGATCCCTGCAAATTGTTCAGGGACATTACACCACCATTAATGGAGACGTCCATTACGTTCGATTATACCACAGTGTATTAGTCTCTGTGTACAATGTTCTCCTGGTTCTGCTCCTCTCGCTCTGCATCACTTCCTGGAGGTTGTTCCAGTCTCCATGGAACTCCTCCACTTTATTATTCCTTTTAGCACAATAGTATTCCATCACCAACAGATACCACAATTTGCTCAGCCATTCCCCAATTGATGGGCATCCCCTCGTTTTCCAGTTTTTGGCCACCACAAAGAGCGCAGCTATGAATATTTTTGTACAAGTCCTTTTGTCCATTATCTCTTTGGGGTACAGACCCAGCAGTGCTATGGCTGGATCAAAGGGTAGATATTCTTTTGTCACCCTTTGGGCATAGTTCCAAATTGCCCTCCAGAATGGTTGGATCAGTTCACAGCTCCACCAGCAATGAATTAATGTCCCCACTTTGCCACATCTCCTCCAGCATTCATTACTTTCCTTTGCTATCATGTTAGCCAATCTGCTTGGTGTGAGGTGATACCTCAGAGTTGTTTTTATTTGCATCTCTCTGATTATAAGAGATGTAGAACACTTCTTCATGTGCTTATTAATAGTTTTGATTTCTTTATCTGAGAACTGCCTATCCATGTCCTTTGCCCATTTATCAATTGGAGAATGGCTTGATTTTTTGTACAGTTGATTTAGCTCTTTATAAATTTGAGTAATTAAACCTTTGTCAGACGTTTCTCTGAAGATTTTTTCCCAGTTTGTTGTTTCCCTTCTGATTTTAGTTACATTGGTTTTGTTTGTGCAAAAGCATTTTAATTTGATGTAGTCAAAATTATTTATTTTACATTTTGTGATTCTTTCTATGTCTTGCTTGGTTTTAAAGTCTTTCCTCTCCCAAAGGTCTGACATGTATACTATTCTGTGTTTACCCAATTTACTTATGGTTTCCTTCTTTATGTTTAAGTCACTCACCCATTTTAAATTTATCTTGGTGTAGGGTATGAGGTGTTGACCTATTCCTAGTCTCTCCCACACTGTCTTCCAATTTTCCCAGCAGTTTTTATGAAATAGTGGATTTTTGTCCCAAAAGCTGGGATCTTTGGGTTTATCGTATACTGTCTTGCTGAGGTCGTTTTCCCCCAGTCTATTCCACTGATCTTCCTTTCTGTTTCTTAGCCAGTACCAAATTGTTTTGATGACTGCTGCTTTGTAATATACTTTAAGGTCAGGGACTGCAAGGCTCCCATCATATGTGTCTTTTTTCATTATTTCCCTGGATATCCTTGATCTTTTGTTGTTCCAAATGAATTTTGTTATGGTTTTTTTCTAAATCAGTGAAGAAGTATTTTGGTAGTTCAATGGGTATGGCACTAAATAGATAAATAAGTTTGGGTAGGATGGTCATTTTTATTATATTGGCTCGTCCTATCCATGAGCAGTTAATGTTTTTCCAATTGCTCAAGTCTAGTTTTAGTTGTGTGGCGAGTGTTTTGTAGTTGTGTTCATATAGTTCCTGTGTTTGTCTCGGGAGGTAGATTCCTAGGTATTTTATTTTGTCTAAGGTGATTTTGAATGGGATTTCTCTTTCTAGTTTTTGCTGCTGAACTGCGTTGGAGATATATAAAAAAGCTGATGACTTATGTGGGTTTATTTTGTATCCTGCAACTTTGCTAAAGTTGTTGATTATTTCAATTAGCTTTTTGGTTGAATCTCTAGGATTCTTTAAGTAGACCATCATGTCATCTGCAAAGAATGATAACTTGGTCTCCTCCTTGCCTATTTTGATGCCTTCAATTTCTTTTTCTTCTCTAATTGCTACTGCTAGTGTTTCTAGTACAATGTCAAATAATAGAGATGATAATGGGCATCCTTGTTTCACTCCTGATCTTATTGGGAATGCGTCTAGTTTATCCCCATTGCAGATGATATTAGCTGATGGTTTTAGATATATACTGTTTATTATTTTTAGGAACGACCCTTCTATTCCTATGCTTTCTAGTGTTTTTAATAGGAATGGGTGTTGTATTTTATCAAATGCTTTTTCTGCGTCTATTGAGATAATCATTTGGTTCTTGTTAGTTGGCTTGTTGATGTGGTCAATTATGTGGATGGTTTTCCTAATATTGAACCAGCTCTGCATCCCTGGTATAAATCCTACTTGATCATTGTGGATGATCCTTCTGATCACTTGCTGGAGTCTTTTTGCTAGTATCCTATTTAAGATTTTTGCATCTATATTCATTAGGGAGATTGGTCTATAGTTTTCTTTCTCTGTTTTTGACCTGCTTGGTTTTGGAATCAGTACCATGTTTGTGTCGTAAAAGGAGTTTGGTAGAACTCCCTCTTTGCTTATTATGTCAAATAGTTTGTATAGTATTGGGATTAACTGTTCTCTGAATGTTTGATAGAATTCACTGGTGAATCCATTAGGCCCTGGGGATTTTTTCTTAGGAAGTTCTTTGATGGCTTGTTGGATTTCATTTTCTGATATGGGATTATTTAAGAATTCTATTTCTTCTTCTGTTAGTCTAGGCAGTTTGTATTTTTGTATATATTCATCCATATCACCTAAATTGGTGTATTTATTGCCATATAATTAGGCAAAGTAATTTTTAATGATTGCCTTAATTTCCTCTTAATCGGAGGTGATGTCCCCCTTTTCATCTTTGATGCTATTAATTTGCTTTTCTTCCTTCCTTTTTTAAATTAGATTGACCAGTACTTTGTCTATTTTGTTTGTTTTTTCAAAGTACCAGCTTCTTGTCTTATTTATTAAATCAATAGTTCTATCACTTTCGATTTTATTAATTTCTCCCTTAATTTTTAGGATTTCTAGTTTGGTTTTCTGCTGGGGGGGTTTAATTTGATCGCTTTTGAGTTTTTTCATTTGCATTTCCAATTGATTTATCTCTGCTCTCCCTAGTTTGTTAATATAAGCATTCAGGGATATGAATTTACCTCTGATTACCGCTTTGGCTGCATCCCAAAAGGTTTGAAAGGATGTCTCGCCATTGTCATTTTCCTTGATGAAATTATTAATTGTTTCTATGATTTCTTCTTTAACTAAACGATTTTGGAGTATCATATTTTATTATTTGATTTTAAAGAAAGACCTTCCAAAGTAGGGATTCTTTACCTCTTTTTAGTATGTGCCACGGACCCCATTGGCACTCTGGTGAAATTTATGGACTCCTTCTTTGAACAATATTTTAAATGCAAAAAATGACATATATAGATTTCAAAGGAAACCAATTATATTGTATTCTCTCTCTTCATGGACTCAAGGTTAAGAAAATCTATCCTACAGGATTTTAGCAATGAGAAAAAGCATCTGGATGGTCAAACATCCATTTCCTTCTTCCCTGCCTGCCAACATGCTTGAAAAGGGGGGCCAATTTGAGATCTTGTCCAAATGCTTGTCAATGAGTCCACATTGCTTTTAGAACTTCATCTAATGCTTTCTTGAAGTTTCCTCCTCTACAACTGAGGCATTTACTGGGGTTTTTTCCCCTTTGGTAAATTAAGTCTTCTCAACAAACTAAATTAAATATCAGATCTGGGATAGGTAGGGGGAAATAGGAAGAATATAGTAAAAATTCCCTTGTTCCCCTGCTCTCCCTCTTCAGATGACTCAGAGACTTCTGGGACTGAGCCACTAGAAAATGAGCTCTGATGTATTTAGAGTTCTTCATATCAAAACAGAAAGAACCAGGCTTAAAAATAAAAAGGAACTAGTTGTCCCTATTAGTAAATTCTGTTAGTGTGGACCTGGAGAGTGGCCTTGGAAAAGTCAGCACAGAGGAATAAACAAATTCTTAGCCCATTGCAGAGTGAAATAAGTTATCTCTTTAATCTTTTAAAGGTCAACCATATGTTACACATCAGGGGAAGGAGGACACTTGAGTAGCCCAGTGGAGGGAATAGGTCAAGCAATTTGCCATTTAATCACCATAATGCCTTATAAGACAGTTGTGAAATCTTAAGGTACTATACAAGTGCTAGTTATATTATTCTTACAAATTAAGAAAAATGCAACTTGACTTTGAAGTGGCAAGTCTAGGACCAGGATATGGATCTTTTTATTCCTATTCTAACAGTTTTTTTTTCCTACTCTATCAAGCCCATTTTCCTTCAGATGATGTCAGAGGAGTTCAGTGACTTGCCCAAAATTATGTTAACCAGCTTATGATATGAAGAATATTGTTTTGCCTGAAATCAGAAGAAGTGATGTGGCACATATAACACGGATTTATATTTTGGAAAGAAGGGCAAAAGAATGACTGATCAAAGGTGTGATTTCAACCTTTTATTTTCCTCAGTTAAGACTTTTTCTGAATTGAAAACCTTTCTTTTTAGTGCTGACAGAGAACTAAACAGGAAGTTTGAGATGGCTTAGAGTTTTGACCACAATAGCCTAACTGACTAATAACTCTGATAGGTTATTAATGACAGCTGACAAAATTCCATTGTTTGTGGAAAAAGAATACGTTTTACTCTCTTAAACTTGCTTTGCTTTTTTAGCTCACCCAAGAAAGTCCATTCACTTTAAAAGATGACAACCCATTGGCTGTTCTGGAAGATAGAAAGATGAATAAAACATGACTTCAAGAAGTGAGACTTAAGAATACCTGTGTTCACAGGCTAGTGTTCTGATCCCAAAGGTTGCCATCACACAATCACTTTTGAGTCAAATTGGCTTGCTAGCTGTTCCCGGGGCCACATTCCTTATTCTACCTTTGTGCAATTGATCCTTCAAGTCTCCAATCCAGTTCCTTCTCCACTCTATCTTGTAGAATCCCTAGCTTCCTTCAAAGACCAGCTTTCCTGAGTCTCTCTCTTTTGCCTCAACACTTGCCATTATTAGCATTGAATTCCTCCTGACTACTTCTTTTGTTGGCGTTTATTGTTTGCTGTTTCTTTCTCTGAGAATGCAAGTTTCTTGAGATCAAAGATTCTTGTGTTTTGCTTCCATCATCCCTAGGATCTAGCAAAGAGCCTTGTTACTAGAAAATAATTAATAAAGGTTGAATTGAATTGTAATTCACAAATGAGGAAATTGATGCCTATATTAGTGTCGGTCAGGACCCACTATCCGATACTTTCTGCCGAATTTTGACATTCTCTGCTGCCTCCTTAACTCAGCTTTCTGAGATCCTGCTATGCCTTCAAAATTTAAATTTAAGCTTTGTTTCCCAGTCACAAAACTATACATTTCCAAATCTCCCTCTCCCTCTCTTTCTCCCTCTCGCTCTCTCTCTCCTCAAAATTAGATGTTACTTATGTATGCATCACCCTGTGCATGCTGAAAAGTTGCACTGTGTGTTTGAGGCAATGTTTGCTGCTACTAGAAGTTAACAAGGCTGCATTGTGGAGCAGAAGGAGTTCAGATTGTTCATTGTGTTGGGATCCCTAGCTTGGCAGTCAGAAGCGAATTCACTGGGTCGTGATTGGTCTGCTTTGATTCTGTTTGTTTGTTTCATGTCATGAGTACAGTAATGCTTTATCTGCTATCTACAGCTTCTTGTTTAGTTTAATAACTTCTTACAATAGTCTCTCTCCTCTTCCAGTCTTGGTCCCCACTCTTCTGACCCACCCCCTGGTTCCACTTCCCGTCACCCGCCCTAAAAAAACTCTCAGAGGCAGGCAAGCTGATGGCTGTGTGTCCTGAGCTAAATGAAATAGTTTGGCTAATTTTTCCAACTTAAAAAATGCTTATTTCACATCTGGGATGAGTCACACCGGCAGCAGATATTTTTAAGCACCCCCAGAGTACATACTGTTGCCTTCAGGACACCTTTGAGGGACAGCAGGCTCAGACAAAATGCCCAGCCCAATAACATAGGCAGTACATTTGTTCTTCCTTCTTAAAGTGGGATCTCTTGGGTTTAGCTGAGGAAAATTGAGAAGTAGCATTCCCTAAATTACCATTTCCAAGTTCCTTTGGATTGCATCTGAATTGCTTTGTGCTGCTAAAAAAATGATTAGCATTTAAAGGCAGAAAAGTGAAATTTAGCCCTACTAAAGGATTTTCAAATGTGCCAATGTGAAACATGACTCTTTTCCCAACTGAAGGCTTTGAATTTTCATGGCTGGTTTTTATGACTCCTAGAAAGATGTCAGTTGCTAGGCTTTGGGAAATAAGCTTTTCTTTTTCATTTCAGAGGAAGAAGAGTGACACTCTTGGCCTTTTCCTCTTCTCTAATAAATCCCATGAAGTACAAACTACCACCTCCTTAATAAGCATCCTCATAGAAAGATCCATGGTCATATGTAGGTGGCCTCTTTGCCACTTTTGACCAATAAAGGTCAACACATTTCTTTCTAATGTCTTTGTGGATGTGTGTAGTCAATTTCCCATAGCTCATTATTTATTAAATCTACTTAATAAGGACTCTGTTGGGTGGAAACTCCCTCACCCAATCCAGATGAGCAACTGTAGTAGAAATTTCCATCTCATAAGGCAGTCACACAGCCAGCATGTGTATGTGGGGGAGTAGAAGGATGGCCATGATACACACTCTTGTATCCCCACATCTCCTTTCACCTTCTTCTCCTCCAATACATACATCCGGGTCTTACCTATCCTCAAGAAAGCAAATAAACCAATTCTTTCTTTGATTCTACTATTTCCTCCTCTGATTATTGCCTCTTTCCTTATAGCTAGGCCCCTGAAAAAGTCATCTACACTGATTATACACACTGCTTCCTCTTTCTCATCAGCTACTTCTTTCTCAGTGTGCTGTAAGCACATTTCTCTGTGTTTCTTCCATTCCATTGCTGGCTCTTTTCCCAACCAACTTAATGTAGTCATTCTCCTATGCTATGGATCTGACCCTGACTCTCTTCTCTCTTTGCACCTCCTCCCAAGGCAATTTCATTTCCTTTTTTTAAAATTAATTTTTATTGGTATCCTAAACCCTCTGTCTCCTCCCCACACTTCTATGGAAGGCATCCTCTGACAAGATAGATAGAAGGATAGATATATAGATGGATGAGTGAATGGATAGATGGATGAATGGATAGAATATGTCTTTTGTGTTTCCAATTCTTGGTTCATTCTTTGGAGGTAAACATGTAAGAAGTTATTCTTAAAATAGTAAATCTGTGATTTCATTCACTTTCAACTTCAAATCTTTGTCTCCAACTATGACTTCCTTATTGAATTCCTGACTAGCATTTCTAGATGCCTCTTTGACATCTGACCATAAAATCTGTACCTCAAGTTCAGCATATCTAAAACTGAACTCATTTATTTCCCCTATGCTACCCCATTCCTCTTTATAACGTTCATATCTGTTAATGGCACCACTGTACTCTCATTCACTCATAGTTAGGATCTTATAGTAGGTTATCTTTGATACCTCCCACTCCTTTGTATTATATGTCCACAGATTTACCAAATCCTATTAATTCGATTTAAACATTAGTAGCGTTTGTTTGTCTTTCATTTCAGTTCTCTCTGTTGATTATCTTTATTTTATCCTGTATATCATTTGCTTATCAACAGTTGTTTGTATCTTGTTTCCTCTATTAGACTGAGCTATTTGAGGGCAGGTGCTGTCTTTTGCTTACTTTTATATACTCAGTGCTTAACATAGTGCCTAGCACATGGCAGGCATTTAACAAATGTTTATTAACTGACTTTTCCACTCCCATGACCCTTGTTCAAGCCTCATTACTTTTTAACATTATAATAATCTCCCAACATCTGGTCTTGCCTCTAGGATCTTTTTCTTCTAACGCATCTTATACGCTCCTGAAAGATTGGTCTTATTGGTCCTGGAAATGATCATTCCATGGCTCAAAATATCTTGGTGACTTCCTATTAACTGTTACTCCTTAGCCAAGCTTTTCAGGTCTTCTGCAGTCTGACTTCTGCCTCCCTTAGTAGCCATCCAATACTATTTGCTTTCACATATGACTTAATGACTTTACCCGATTATTATGCCCAAGTTTTTTTTAAAGCCTCTACACCTTGCTGTTGTCTGTCTGTCTGTCTCTCTCATGCATTGACACTCATCCAATCCCTCATCCCATATCTGCCTAATGACATCCCATCCAAGACCTGTCTCGAATATCACACATTTCCCAGGAATTTTCCCAATTTCTGCCCCTTACTGTTTGCTACTGAAAGTGATTTCTTCCTCATCTCAATATGCACTCATTATGCACTCTCTTAGTCTATCTGCATAGCACATTTTAATTTCTATCATATTTATGGGCATGCACCTTCTTTTGCCCTGATAGATAGTAGCATTTTGAAGGGAAGACCTATGTCCTTTTTCTCTTTGTATTGTCTCCGACAGTACCACAAATCATTTGAGTGAATTAATGAAGTAAAACTTAATATGAACCAGGTGTATTAACAGAGTTCAACCCGAGAAGAAAGATAAATGCCTCCTGGCTAGGGACATCACAGACAACCTCTTGGCAGAGGTTTTGAAAAATAAGATGATGGGACTGGGGAGACATAGATGCCTAGAAATAAATAGCAGTGTGCCCAGTGGCACACTGAATGAGCTGAATGTCTGTGAACTTTTTTTTAATTTTAGCATTTGAGTATCATTGGTTTCCTTTGGAGTTCTACGCATTTAAAAATACTATTCAAAGAATGGATCCACAGGTTCCACCAAACTGCTAAAGGGGCCCATAAATTATAGGTTAAAAATTCCTATTCCAATCTTTCTGCACTGAGCATCATGAGGAAGTTGGACCAAAACATATCTAAGGCCCCTTCCAACTTCAATGTAATCCTAATTTGCCAGGAAATGAGACAGAAAGGAGAGAAGAGAGTTTTGTAGATTTTTTCAGGTCAGGGGAGAACTTGGTATTGAAAGGAGATTTTAAAATGAGAAGTAGAATGAAGTGGAATGGCTTGTTACCATAAGAACCTGTTAGAATTCTATTTTCAATAACCGCCTTGGGAAAAGAGCGTGAATAACACTTCACTCTATTTCATTTTTAGTTTTTGGCTAAAAAGCAACTCCCAAGAAAATCAAGAAAAGGGTGCTACAGGAGCTAAAAGGGATAAGATAATCTTGTTCTTCATTGCAAAAGAAATGAAAAGTTACATCTTTTTCCTTCCACTGAAAAGAATGCATTTCCTGTTTTGCCTTGCCTGAGAGCCTGTGTAAAGCATAATGCTTTAGTGTGTACCGACCCTCAGAACAAAGAATACAGAAATGACCCAAGAGGACAGGGCTTTAACTGCCAAATATTAGCTCAGTTAAGTCATGTGACAAGTTTAACTCCAAATTTCATTTACCAAGGCAAAAAGGAGAAAGACATTGAGTGTGTTTATGCCTCCTCGTTTCTTCTGTGACCAGATTATAAATCATAAGAATAAATAGAGGATATTTTTCTGACCTTTCTTTCAATGCTTTATTTTGCATGTATCTTTGATGTACTGGGGTGTACTTTGGAGCATTAGGGGGTACCAAAACGGTCTTCTTCATGCCTCTAAGAGTTTCTTTAAAAAGCTAGCAAAACATCACCATTCTCTATTACCATTTATTTAGCATCCATGTCTCTTTAACCCAAAGAGAAAGGCCTTGGGGTCTCACTCTTCACTCTGCGGTCCAGCACGGTGAGAATTTTTCATGTTGATGATTGATGCAGACCTCAGTGACTATCTGTGTGTGTTTTCTGATAGTTGCTATTTCTTAAAGTAAAAGAAGCAAACTTTCCACCTGTATGCTAAAACAGCAAGGACCTTCCTTCAAGCTTGACTTAGGTACCCAGTATTGGACAGGAGAAAGTAGAGTATATATAGGCAGGGAAGTTCTCTTTCAAAAGAATATTTTTGCTTACATATCTTGATAGTGACCGTGGGGTCAGATGGATACTATGGAATTATTTCCTTTTGTGGGTATGGCTGAGGCTGCCTTTTGTTTGCTTCCATGTAGAATGTAGAGCTTTTGAAGAGATCTGGTAAAAACCAGTCAGATTGAGCAGGTTAGATTCAATTCAGCACATATTCCTCAAGCAGAGGATATTTTCTGTGAACAGAGAACTGTGATGGGTGTTGTTGGTATACTAAGGTTAGATCAAGCCATCAAGTATTTAATTAAGTACCTACTATGTGCTTGTCACTATTCTGGTCCTTATACCTGTTTTCATGAGCAAAATGCCCCCAGAGGGAAATAAAAAAGGATAGAAGTTGCAAAACTTAAAAGGGTTTAAGCTTGATGCAAAGAAAGACCTGACAATTAGCATTTTTCCATAGGTTGTCTTACTTGAGATCTCCAAATGAAAATTGATCAACCATTTGTGGTGATTATTCGCCAGTAGAGAATTTTGAGTTAAATTAGAGACTTAAATTTAAAAGAACTTAATTGAATTAGATTTCTTTGGAGTTTCCTTTGAAAGTAAGTTCTATGTGATTTTAAGGCATCTGGTTTTTTTTAGAAAATGGGAGTGACATGTACAGCAATATACTAACAATCCTCTCCTCATTGGTCCTCTTTCCTTGGGGTTACTTATGACACATGACTTTCTCCTTGTTCTCCTCATACCTTATCAATCAGATTCCTTTATTCATCACTCATATCCCAATCCCTTTGTTTAGATCCACCCCAGACTTCATACCAGGTCCCTTGCTCTCTTTCCCTTCAGTAGTCTTTCTTGATGATTTCATAAGGTCCCATGTATTCAATTATCTGTATACAAATGACTCCCACACCTGTCTCTATGTCCCTTATCTCTGTCTCTGGATGACTCTATCTCCAACTCAGGACTCATATCTAAAACAGAATTCAGTGTTCCCCCTGAAACCTACCTTTATCCTACCTGTTTCTGTTAAGGATACCACAGTCTAGGGTCACCTAGATTTATAACCATGGAGTCATCTTTAACTCTTTATCTCCCCTCTCAATATCTTGGCAATTTCTCATGTCAATCCCCTTTTCTCCACTCATGTGGTTACCATTGAGAACTTTTCTCCTTAACCATTTCCTCCTAACTGATCCTTTGGACTGAAATCTCTGTCTCCAATATGTCTTTTACACCAAGACCAAACTGATATTCATAAATCATAAGTCTGAATGTGTCTCTTGTCACACACATAGTTCTCTGTTGGTATTTTTAAAGTTTTTCACAGTCTTTCACAAATGTATCTTTCTAAACTTGTTTCACATTTTCTTCTTTTCTTCTCTCTTTTTTTCTCTTCCTACTCTTCTTCTGACTTCTTTCTCCTCTTTTTTTCTTTACTCTAAGAAACTCATCTTCTTGCTATCATGTGGCATTCCATCTTCCACATCTTCAGTCTTTGTACAGCTTTTTTTCCTATGCTTGGCCTGCAGTCCTTTACCTTCCTAAATAAGAGGACATCAATAGTATACTAGAAAGTGAACTGTATCTAAAATCTGAACACCTAGTTTTCAGTCCCAACTCTGCTTCTCTCTAGACTTTGGGAAGTCACAGAATTTCGAGGGGGAAAGTACTTTACAAATCACAGTACAAACTATTGTGTAGTATACTATTCTCAGCAAATTTTATGGGTTCTCAGTTTCCTTATTTGTTAAAATAAGGAGATTGGGCTAGGTGACCACTGAAATTCTAGGTCTTATCTACTCAATGTGATATATTCGTGTATATGGGACAATCTCTTTATTTTGGAAAAAAATAATCATAGTTCTTCTGTTGTTTTTAATGATGAGTTGTCTGTCAATGCTTTTAAGGATTGCACTAAAGAAAAATGCTCTTCTACACAAATTCCAATTAGGTTCCTAAAGGCATTGGGTTAAATTAATCATTGATTAGACGTGATACTTTGGGCTAGAAAAGAAATCCTTTCTAATTCAAATGCTACAAATTTAAATAAATTTACATAACTTGCAAGTAACAGAATACTAATTCTGTGAACTCTCAGCAGTACATAATCTAGCAAATATGTATTTTTTTACTTCCAGTTTGTGGATTGGTAGTATAGCAAGGTCAAACTGTGTTTCACTTGGTGCTATAATAAATAACAAAAATATCATCCGTGTACATATCTATGTTTATTTTTAGATATTCATTATGCGTTCTTTTGCCACAACTCATGCTTTAGAAATAGAAACTTTTCATTTATGACTTTTGCCATTATGATACTACTGTCTTGGAAGAAGTAATGGTTTGAGTTAAATTTATGTCATTCAAAGACAGAGACTCATAGAATATTGAAGCTTGGAAAGATACTGTTCCAATCTTGGAAGATGAAACTAAAGATGAACTCTCTATCTCTAGCATATCTGACAAATGATCATCCAGCATTCATTTGCAAATATTTAGTGATGATGCTTTGGACTGCCTGGCGTGGTCCATTCTACTGTTTTGTTATCATTGATGTGGTTCAGTTGTTTTTCAATGTTGGCTGACTCTACATAACCCCATTTGGGGTTTTCTTTGTAAAGATACTGAGGGGGGTTGCTAATTCCCTCTCCAGCTCATTTTACAAATGAGGAAATTTGAGGCAAACAGGGTTAAATTACTTGTTCAGGGTCACACAACTAGTTAATGTCTTGAGTCCAAATTTGAACTTTAGAAGAAGAGTCTTCTTGATGTCAGACCTGACACTATCCACTGGGCCACCTAGCTGCCCCTTCTTTTAGACAGTTTAATTTTTAAGAAGCCTTTTCCTCCCTTACATCAAATTAAAATTTGCTACTCTGCAATTTCTACTTCTAGCTCTTGGTTACACCTTCTGGAACTAAGGAGACATTTCCTCCATATTACACATGGCTATCAAGTCCCCTATATATCTCTCTCGGGCTAAACTCATTCTTTTAACTGCTGTCCTTTTAATCCAGTAAGGGTAGATTGTCTCTAGTCCTCTCGCCGCCTTGGTCACTATCCTCTGAATGCTCTCTACTTTATCAGTTGTCTCTCTAGAATATGATTTCTTCTAAAACAGAAACAATTATGATATAGAATAGAGGTAATAATACAGAATGCTCATTCACTTGCTTGAATTTTTAGAGCACATGTGGAAGATGGAAGATAGATGAATTTTAAAAGTGTAACAGTCCTATGATAATAATGTCAATAACATGAATATAGAAATATGTTTTGTGTTATGGAGCTCATATTATATTATCAACAACAAATTATTTCCTGTCTTAAGGAGGAGTGAGAGAGAAAATTTGGAACCGGAACTTGAAATGTTAGGAAATGAATGCAGATACTAGCTGTGTGACTCTGGGCAAGTCACAACTCCAGTTGCCTAATACATACTCCTTTTTTCTGCTTTAGAACCAATACTTTGTATTGATTCTAAGACGGAGGGTAAGGGTTTTAAGGGAAAAAAGAATGTCAAAATTGTATGTAATTGGGGGAAAATGAAGTATTACTAAAGGGGGGAAATTGGTGTCAGGATTTAAAAAGCTAAAAGAAAGCTTTGATTAATGCAAAGTGTTTAAGACATTTATAGTTATAGTGGGTAAAAAAAGAACTATCAAAGAAGGAATAGAAGCAATACTAGGAATAGATGGTATGAAGGAGAAACAGAAAAGATAGAATCAATTAACTTACACTTAATATCTTTTCTTGGGAATGGTATATATAATTATTAAACATCTCTTAAGGATATTTGAAAGATCACAGGGATGGAAAGCTAGCATAGAATTGGAATGAATGTTGCCCCAACTTTCAAAAGAATAGAATCTGGATGCCAACAACAGGCCAGTGAACTTGACTTTAGTTCCTAATAAAAATTGTAGGTGTTGAGGGGGTTAGTTATTATACATCTAGAAAAGGAAAGAGCTGATCAAAAAGAGTCAATCTGACTTAGAATTTATGGAGCAGCTGAGTAGCAGAGCAGATAGGGCACCAGGCTTGAAATTCGGAGGACTTGGGTGCAAATGTAACTGCAGACACTTCCTAGTTTCGTGGCGTTGGGAAACTCACTTAATTCCAGTTGCCTCGCCATTGCCTCTTATTTGTTTTGGAATTGATACTAAAACAGATGGTCATACCAAAAGAAAGGCCAATATCTTGATGCACTTGACCAAGACTTGTACTTAGTTTCAAAAAGTCAACACAAAAGTACTGAATGGGAAAGTAAGGCTAGATATTTCACCTAAAAAAAAATAATCTGGTGGTTTTGCAAATTGGTAAGTCATCATGTGATACAGCAGTTAAAAACCTTTTTTCAGTCTCAGATACTGTATGCCTCATGACTTGCAAACTATGACTTAGAGATATGATAAGCCCACTGTGGGCAGCTACATGATGCACTGGCTATAGTGCCTACTCATTAGCTATGTCACCCCTGGGCAGGTCCCTTAATTCAATTTCCTTATTTGTTGGATGATCTGAAGAAGGAAAGAGCAAACCACTCCAGTTTCCTTGCCAAGAAAACTCCAAAAGGGGTTATGAAAAATCAGTCATGACTGAAAAGGGGCTGAAAACCAAACAGCAACAGAAGTCTTCCTGCAAAGATTAAATGATCACTCAACTGGGTTAGAGGAAATGCTCATCGTGCAGGCATAGATTGGACTATCTGGCCTCAAACTCCCTTTTGTAATTAACTAATTGAAGCAGTGGCCATGAAAAGAAGGATCTTGTAAGCAAAGGTGCGGAGGAAGAAAAGCATGATATCCAATGTCAAGTGAAGAAGTCTACACTTTCCTTAGTAGGCACTGGAGAACTCTATAGTTAAGTCATTTTCAGTCATGCCTGACTCTTTGTGACTCCATTTTCATGACCACCTAGAAGGAAAGCATGGCATCAAATACCAGGTGAAGGAGTCTATGCTTTCCTTAGTAGGCACTGGGGAAATCCTGTAAACGATGTGGTTTCAGAAGTATCGTCAATTGCTCCAACTGCTCTATATCCCAAAGAGATTGTACTGACGGGAAATCACCCAACAATGATGTTGATAATGCACGCCTCTCGAGTCCCCTGTCTGTTATTCTCCTCCATGCCAGTCCTAAAGTCACAAGATTGATCATGGTTATTTCTGGACATGTTCGTGCCCTATGGGGTTTGCACTGGATATTTACCAACTTTTTGAGAAACTGGTACATTTAAAGACCTTTTGAATTGAACACTTCCACTGGGAGTGATTTATAGCAAAGCTGAATGTAGTTGAATGTAAGGCAATAAATTGAATTGAAGCAAGATCTCGTGTTTGGCAGTTATGTTTTGGAAATATTAAATGTAAATCAAATTTGAATGAAGAATCATTTTTTAAAAGCACTAGAGAGGCTTGTTATTTTGGAGGGACCCTGCAGTGAGTCTTTTCATAAAACCAAACATCCGTTATGGGATTCTGCCATTGGGCTGCTTTTTATTAGCCATTAAATTCCCTACATGTTGTATTATGCTCATGTATGCACCTCCTCCAGCCTATGGAGGCGTATGGATATGCTCGGTGAGCAAAATCAGATTGGTATGGATAGTAATTAGATAAGAGGGATGACTATCCATGCAAAGATGGGGTAGCTTCTTCTTTATCCTCTTGTAGTCTTTTGAAATGTGTGCCCCAAGATTACTTTGCAAAATTATCGGGCTTATATTTGCAATGAATGATTTTATTATTTTTCTCTCACCCCCCCCCCAGGGGAGCTTTGAAGCTGTAAAGGCATCATATAAAGACCACATCTTTTATTCTGTTTTTCATGTGGCCAGACTAGACTAGATGAATTGAGAAGAACAGAGGACAGTCCTGAGTAGCCACTTCTTTTTTCTTCTGGGCATCGGGCAAGGAAGCCACATCTCTTTCTTTTTCTTTGGAATAGATAGGGGAGACAGGCAGGTAGACTTTGGGTCCCAAGAAACAGCCAGGTCTCTTTCCAGTCCCAGCAACATTCATTTCTCCTTTCTTTTCTTTTTTTTTCTTTTTTTGGTTCTATTTGTCTCTATCCATCTCTGTCATCCTTGTGATTACTACTATTTTTAGATATGACATCTGGCATAGGATTGGAGTTAAAAGATGGCATGGCATAATTCTTTGTTGTGACCCTATTACAACCCAGTGCTGACCAATTCTACAGGATATCATGTGTACTTTCTGGGAAACTGGGGAATGGGGAAATGGACTCCTTTTGCCAAGAGTCATTATAACATAAAGTCTCCAGGGTATGTACCATTGACCAGGACTTCCCCTTTCCTATGCCCTTCTACTGGCTTTTCCCCCTTTCCTCTTTTCAATTACAGAAGAGCTAGACAGAGGTCATCAGGGTTGGTGCTATCAGAAAAATGGGAAGAAACCAGTGTATTCAGAATTTTTCAATAGGAACAATTCTTGCCAAAGATATGAAAATGGTTTGTCACTTCCTTCTCTAAGCTTATTTGATAGATGAGGAAACTGAGGCAATATAATGTCACTTACTCAGGGTTACACAGCTACTGGCGGCAGTCAGATTCAAACTTGGGGAAATGAGGTTTCCTGACTCCAAGGCCAGGCTAGTGCCTATCCCACTGTGCCACTTAACTAGCCCACAACACTGTTCTGGTTTTGTTTTTTTCTGCGATCAGACCTTGGGAGTTTTGACAGATGCCTTGATTTATGTGCCAGGGATGATATTCATACATTTCCTAAAATAATAGAACTGAAAGTAACTTCAGATACTGATTAATCCAATCACTTTATTTTACAGCTGATGAAACCTAGAGAAGTTTTTTTTTTTTAACCTACAACTTATATAACATTAAACAGATAGTTAATGAGAGAGTCCGGGTTCAAACCCAGTTACCCTCTATTCAAAATCTACTGCTTTTGACTCTTCACCATGCTGATGACTTTGAAATCTACTTTAAGCAGGATATTCACTATACCACTCAAGCATTATAATTGTATCCATAACCCTATCCTCCGGAATACTCAAATACTTAAAAACCCAAACTGTAATAAGCATAATGAAGAAATTTCAGAATCTTCCTAAATCTTCCTACTGCTTACCCTCTCCCTCTAGGGTCTCCTATACCAATTGGCGAATTTATATATTGTCTTGTCCTACTACAGCGTAAGTTCCCTGAAGACGGGGATTGGCTTCTTTTCATTTCTATTTGTATTCCCAAGGCATAGCAAAGTGCTTGGCATATTTGTTATTCAGTTGTATCTGACTAGGAACCCATGGACCAAAGCTATCCTCCACTGTCTCCTGAAGCTTAGCAAAATGTAAACCATAATAAGTGGTCTTTCTTTCTAAGAAGAAACTTTATAAAAATTAAAAAAACCCAAGTAGCAGGTAGCTCACTTTTTAAACCAAATTTATATAATTTTATTTAATGCTGTGTTAACAATTTTGGCTCAATATTTAATCTTAGACTTCTTTCTCCTATGCAGCCGCTCTCTTCTTTGTCCAGAGGCTTTATTGCTTATGAAACTAGGGCTGAAAGCTTAATTTGAAAAGATATAGTTACAGCGCTTTCCATCAAATTGGACAAGGACCAGCTTTGTCTCATATCAGTAATTCATCACTGCAGTGTCCCGTATCATCTGTGAAATGACTTATTTGGGTGAGGAAACCTCACGGTGCCTTTCAGTTCTAACATTCTATCTGGTCTTCACAGGAACAGTCTTATAAATTCACATCTTTGTGATCCTGAAAGTTATGTTGACTAGAAGAAGAGATCATGAACCAGCTCATTCCCTTTAGTCACTTCGTGGACTTGCCCCCTTATCTCTGAAATTGTACATAGTGGGCACATTATGTCATGGCAGGAACATGATCTCATAGGAAGCTGCACTAAACAACAGGACCAAAGAAAGGAGCTGACATATGGCAGCCTATATGAGTGGCTGGTTTCCACTAGGAAATAGCAGTTCTGTTGTCCACTGTGACTATTGCTCACAAGTAAACATACCACAAGTTGATCATTGATCTTTGCAGAAACTCATCATAAGTTGCCTTATTCATTCACAGCTAACAGCTGGCCATCTTCACAGGCAACCATATTGTTTCAGACCACTAGTATGACCAGAGCAAACCCCCTGGATCTAATCAGCACATTGGTATGTTGTTTACTGGTGCTTCTGTGGAAGTTTGTCAGCCACTTGTGATAGCTTACAATAGAAAATTCCATTTTAAGAGGGCCAGAAAATTAAAGTTTGCAAAATATATCATAAGTACTGTGTTTTACTATTTCTTTGGGGGTTTGACTTACCATTCTACTCTTATGTCAGAAAGGATAAAACTTTGTATTACTGGAAGTAAATGTTGGAGTAGAATTAAGCGTACTTGTTGAGTTGTTAAATAGAATAAATGAAACATAATGGGTGGATGAAAACAATTTATTCCATCACTCATGAAGGTGACTTTATGGAGCACTTACAGCTTGATTAGACATCAAAGAAAAAAGGGCATCATCCACCTCATCCCATGCCATCACCAGCCGTGTCAATTTTTGTTTTACCACTGGACTTTTGAATAACTCTGGAAGAGAGAGGGTGACTGACGTGCAATTCTGCCTCACTTAAATCCAATTTATATACAAGTCAAGAGACATCACACAGGGATGTCATTTTGGTTCTCCTTGACTATAAAAGACAACAACCAACCAACTATTTTATGTTATGTTGTACAGAAATTTGTATTCCTGGAGGTAAAGGTTGGAGTAGAATGAATAAATCAGTACTCAATTGTTGCGTTGCTGTTATATATCTAGCATTAGGTTAGTCTCTAAATGTCAACCATGAGTCTGATCTCTCAAGAAGTTAATTTTCAAATTTGCAGTTGTAGATAGCACTTGTTATTTGCTCTAATATAAAAATACTTATCATTCTTACATTGTTCATTTTTATTTGTCTGATGCTGTATTCTAAAGATTCTCCATATACAGGTAGAGATTGGGGTAATAAGTGGTATAAGATGATATGCAAAAAAAGAAAAACAGAGTGGGGAACAGAAGACGGCACCAAGAGAGACTTGAAGAAATAAGATAAATAGGATAATCTATATCACACAAAGAGGCACATGGAATAGGGAGGAAAAGAATACTATTATAAAAAGAAGAGGAAAAAAAGAGCTAATAGGTAATTCTTAAACTTTACTCTCATTGAAATCAATTCTGAGAGAGAACAGTATCTAGATCCATTGGGGTATCAAATTCTATCTTACCCTAAAGGGAAAACTGGGGGGATTGGAGCAGGGAATACAAAAAGGGAGGGAAAGAGAAGAGGAGGGAACTTAACAGAAATATAGTGATATAAAATATCACTAAAATATATAAGAAGATCTGGGTAGCTCAGTGGATTGAGAGCCAGGACTAGAGATGGGAGGTGCCAGGTTCAAATCTGGCCTCAGACACTTCCCAGGTGTGTGATCCTGGGCAAGTCACTTAACCCCCATTGCCTAACCCTTACCACTCTTCTGCTTTGGAACCAATACACAGTATTGATTCTAAGACAGAAGGTCTTTCCTAAAAATAATAAATAGTATTTATCTAAAACCATCAGCCAACATCATCTGCAATGGGGATAAATTAGATGTATTCACAGTAAGATCAGGAGTGAAACAAGGATGCCCATTATTACCTCTATTGTTTAACATTGTACTAGAAACACTAGCAGTAGCAATTAAAGAAGAAAAAGAAATTGAAGGCATTAAAATTGGCAATGAGGAGATCAAGCTATCACTCTGTGGATGACATGATGGTCTACTTAAAGAATCCTGGAGAATCAACAAAAAAGCTAGTGGAAATAATCAACAACTTTAGCAAAGTTGCAGGATACAAAATAAACCCACATACATGATCAGCACTTCTATATATCTCCAACCCATTTCAGCAGCAAGAATTAGAAAGAGAAATTCCATTTAAAATCACTAGACAATATAAAATACTTAGGAATCTATCTGCCGAGACAAACAAAAACCTCTGACAAAGGTCTAATCACTCAAATTTATAAGGAACTAAATCAATTATACAAAAATCAAGCAATTCCCCAATTGATAAATGGGCAAGGGATATGAATAGGCAATTTTTAGATAAAGAAATCAAAACTATTAATAAGCACATGAAAAATATTCTAAATCTCTTATAATCAGAGAGATGCAAATCAAAACAACTCTGAGGTATCACCTCACACCTAGCAGATTGGCTAACATGAAAGCAAAGGAAAGTAATAAATGTTGGAGGGGATGTGGCAAAATTGGGACATTAATGCATTGTTGGTGGAGTTGTGAATTGATCCAACCATTCTGGAAGGTAATTTGGAACTATGCCCAAAGGGCACCAAAAAACTGTCTGCCCTTTGATCAGCCTGGGTTTGTACCCCAAAGCTTGTATAAGAATATTTATAGCTACGCTCTTTGTGGTGGCAAAAAATTAGAAAATGAGGGGATGCCTTTCAATTGGGGAATGGCTAAACAAATTGAGGTATATGCTGGTGATGGAATACTATTGTGTCTAAAGGAAAAATAAACTGGAGGAATTCCATGTGAACTTGAACAACCTCCAGGAACTGATGCAGAGTGAAAGGAGCATAACCAAGAGAACAGTGTACACAGAGACTGATGCACTGTGGTAAAATCAAATGTAATTGTAGCAATGCAATGATCCAGAACTATTCAGAGGGATTTATGAGAAAGAACGCTATTCACATCCAGAGAAAGAACTGTGGAAGTAGAAACACAGAAGAAAAATAACTGCTTGATCACCTGGGTCGATGGGGCTATGCCTGGGAAAGTGGACTCTAAAAGATCACCCTAGTACAAATGTTAATAATATGGAAATAGGTCTTGATCAATGACACATGTTAAACCCAGTGGAATTATGCATCAGATACAGGAAGTGGGTAGGAGGAGGGGAGGGAAAGAACATGAGTCTTGTAACCATGGAAAAATATTCTAAATCATCTAATTAAATAAAATGTTCAAAACAAAGAATATTCATAGCTGCGCTTTATGGTGGCAAAAAAATGGAAAATAAGAGGATGCCCTCCGATTGGGGAATAGCTGAACAAATTGTGGTATATACTGGTGATGGAATACTATTGTGCTCAAAGGAATAATAAGGTGGAGGAATTCCATGGGAACTGGAATGACCTCCAGGAATTGATGTAGAATGAGAGGAACAGAACCAGGAGAACATTGTACACAGAGACTGATACACTGGTACAATCGAATGTAATGGACTTCTGTAGTCCTAGCAGTGCAATGATCCAGAAACAATTTGGAGTGATTCATGAGAAAGAACGTTGTCCACATTCAGAGGAAAAACTATGGGAACAGAAACCCAGAAGAAAAACAACTGCTTGATCACATGGGTTGAGGGTGATATGACTGGGGATGTAGACTCCAAAGGATCACCCTAGTGCAACCATCAACAATATGGAAATAGATTTTGGTCAAGGACACATGTACAACCCAGTGGAATTGCACATCAGCTATTGGAGGGTGTGGAGGGAGGGGAGGGAAAGAATATGATTCTTGTTACCAAGGAAAAATATTTTAAATTGACTAAATAACATTTTTAAAACCCCCCAAAAATATTAAAAAATTAAAGATTCTCCCCCTGTAACACTTCCTTCTGCTCATGCCAGTTATCTTTATTGGAATTCCCTCATAATTCATTTTCATCATATTATTTCCTATCCCAAACTTCTAAGTAGGGTTTCAAGATTCACTTCCATAATGACACATTTACCTGACCATTTCCATGTATCCCTAATTATTCCAACAACCCTAGTGTTCCTCTGACCACTATTAGGTTCAAGTGAAATAGGGTTTTTCCCTATTTATGTTCTCATGTCTGCATTTATTTGTCATACTTCTCATGCTGAATTTTGAAGCACCTCAAGGTATAATGGAAAAGTGCAATGAATTTAGAATTTGAGGATCTGGTTCAAATTTTTTAACTACTCCGGGAACTTAAGTCCCTTTAACATTCTAGACCTCAGTTTATTCACCTGTAAAATGCTATAGTTAGATTAATTCATTTTGAAAGGCCCTTCCAACTCCAGAATTTCATAAGACTATGGACCATTAGGATAAAGTCTTGTAGAACATGGAAGTTTATTCATTTCTAAGTTTATTTTAGGAAGGCAATCATTCTTAGTAGGTACAATGGTCGATTACAAGAGATTCTTGGTAAATTATAATAACTTGCTGTCATTCCATCATTTTAGCCATGTCTGACTCTATTACTCTATTTAGGGTTTCCTTTTCAAAGTTACTGAAGTAGTTTCTCTAGTTCAGTACAGATGTGGAAACTGAGGAGCAGGAGTCAATGACTTTCCCAGGGTCACCTAGCTAGTATCTGAGACTAGATTTGAACTTGTGTAGATGAATCTTCCTGATTCCAAGCCCAGTACTCTATTCACTATGCTACCTAACTCACCAAATGTTATCCAAACTGTATCTTCATTGATAAAGAGTCTGGGCTAAAAGTGAGGAAAGTGTAGTTATCCAAATAGGTTTGCTAGTTTGTGGCTCCATATTAAACCTATAAAATGTTTTCTTCTGCATTTCTACTCTAACAGTTCTTTCTCTATCTGCGGGTAGCATTCCTGCTCATGAGTCTCTCTGGATTGTCTTAGATCAGTGCATTGCCATTAGTAGCAGAGTCAAATACATTTGATTGTCCCACAATGTTTTAGTTACTGTGTACAATGTTCTCGTTTCGGTTCATTTCACTCTGCATCAATTCATGTAGGTTTTCCCAGTTCTTAAAGAAATTAAGCAGTTCATCATTCCTTACAGCACAATAGTATCCTATCACCATCATATATCACAATTTATCCAGCCATCCTCCAATTGAGGGACCACCCCATATTTTCCAATTTTTTGCCACCACAAAAAGCACAGCTATAAATGTTTTTGTACAAACAGGTCCATCCCCATTTTTTTATCTTTCGAGTACAAACATAGTAGCGGTGTTGCTGGATCAAAGGGCATGCATTCTTTTAAAGCCCTTTAGACACCCCATCTTTTAACTTTTACTGTCATGATCTAGTTATTGACTTTCTCTGGATCAGAATACATTATTTTGAAGGGAAAATGCAAAACATTTGCAGTTTATTTTTCTATAACAGATGGCTTTTGATTTCTCATATAGAAACATCTTTATCATTTGGCTCTAGTGATACCTTAGGGGAATTACTTTACTTAAAATAAAACTAGACTGTGAGGAATAACTTCCATGTTTCACAAGAATTTATTATAATGACTTACAATCTCTCACAGTCCTGGAGTTTGATGCCACCTTAGGGGTCTTTTAGGTGGTACTTCTAAGTGGCACAGTGGATGGGAGTATTGAGTCTGGGGTCAGGAAGGTTCATCTTCCTGAGTTCAAATCTGACCTCAAACACTGACTAGCTATGTTACCCTGAACAAGTCATTTAACCCTTTTTGCCTTGGTTCCTCAATAAAATGAGATAAAGAAGGAAATAGAGAACCACTCCAGTACCTTTGCCAAGCAAACCCCAAATGGAATCATGAAGAGGTGAACATGACTGAAAAACAACTGAACAATAACAACAAACCCTACTTTTTTATTTTACAGGCAAAGATACTAAAGTCCAGAAAGGTAAAATGATTTGCTCACATTTCCACAAGTAGACCCAGGATTTGAACTCTGGTTTCTGCTCTACATCCAGTGTTCTCCACTGTACGGTGCTCCATGTAGTCAAATACCATAAATCTTACTTATATCCCACAGATTTTTAGCCAGCTACTTCTGCTTAAATACTTCCTGTGGCAGGGAACTCATGGATGAAGCAGCCTATTCTATTTTTAGGCAATTGGAATTGTTAGAAAGCTCTTTCTTATGCTCTGCCAAAATCTACTGTTCTGTAGTATCTCCCCATTCATCCTTTGGGGCCAAGCAAAACAAATCTAATCCCCGTTTCACTTGATAAGCCTTCAGATATTTCAAGATAGTAATCATCAGATCTTCTCTTCTGACAGTTTAAACATGCTACTATTTTCACATAAGGTAGTTTCTAATGCCCGCTCCATCCTAATAATCTTCTCAGAACCCTTCCTAAAATATGGTGTCTAAAATGAAGCACATAATCCAGATTTATTCTGGCACAACATGGCTATCACCTTTTTCATGTTGTATGTAATACTTTTAGTAACGGGTAGAGCACTAGGCCTGGAGTCAGAAAAACCTGAATTTAAACCCAGTCACAGACATTTACTAGCTTGTGATCCTGGGCATGTCTCTTTACCCTGTTTGCCTCTGTTTCCACAACTATAAAAAGAGCTAGAAAAGGAAATGGCAAACCACTCCAGTATCTTTGCTAAGAAAACCCAAATGAAGTCATGTTGAGTCAGATATAACTGAAATGAATGAGTAATAATTAATTAATATTAATGTAGCTTATTATGTAATTTTACCTTTTATGTTTCCCTATGTTTCCACCCCAGACACTACAGACAACTCAAATCTCTAGGACTTTTTTTTTCTTTAGCTACTATCTCTCTATTTTTTAAATCTTATACCAGCACAACCAGGTTTTTGTACCAAAATTAGGATTTTACATCCTACCTCATCCAATTTTGCTGATGATCATTTGAGATCATAAATCAGTCATCCGATGTATTATCTATAGTAATTTGATAATCATATAAAATGTTTTAGTGTGCCTTCTACATCATCATCTAAAACTCTGGTTTAGAATCATGAAGATTACAGGGCTGTCACTATAAATCTCCTTTCTGGTTGACATCAGTCAACATTCTTTGGATCTTATCATTTGTCAGTCCTGACTCCATCCACCTGCTCTATCGTGTAGATCTTTCCACTTCCGATAACTCTGATGGTTAAGCAGTTTTTCTTTAAGTCAAACCCAAATCCACAGTTTTTCAATTTCAATTCAGTGATCAAATTTGTGCCCTCTGTGGCCAAACGTCATAAATTGAATCCCTTGTCTACATAGCAGCACTCCAAATACTTTGCCATATATGTCATGCATCCTTAGTAATACCCTATTGATTTTAAAGATCCCTACGTTGTGTGTGACTGAGAGGGGGACAGACAGCCAGACAAATGGGTATAAAAGCACTGTACCCACAGTAATCTGGAAGACTGAGCTAATCTCCAGCCTGGCACACTTACTACCTGTGTGATACTTGGCAAGTTACTTAACCGTTATCTGTCTCAGGTTCCTCATTCATAAATAAGGAAGGATTGTAATAGAACCAGAGCCGTTTTGAGGATCAAAAGAGATATTTGTAAAGTACTTTGTAGATCCTAAAATGCTATAAGAATGGCATATATTATTTTTACCATTTAATCCTCATGTGGCATGATAGGTGGTAGTCTAGTGACCCTCCACATCATTACTATTTTTTCCTAAAATGAGGCACCCAGAAAGAACCAAGCTCAACAAAGGACTAGGGCAGTGTACAACAGGAATGAGGCCTCTCACATTCTGGACATTTTTCATCTCTACATCATTGCCTAGAGCTTTCTTTGCCCAACATGTTTCATAGCGACTCATTTTAAACCTGTAGTCCTCCATAATTCCATCTTTTCCCCCACAGGAATTGCTTTCTAGCTACACTTTCTCTACCTTATAGCAACAGAGTTAATCATTTTAAGCCTATGTGTTAGCTGTTACATTTCTCTCCCTTAAATTTCATTATTCAAGTCCTTTCATTTCTCTTGATTCAATGTTTCTGTACTGCAAAGAGCCTAGAAACACGTCACCTTGTTTTTTTCATGACCATCACAGTGTTTGTTAATAAGCATTAATATGATAATGTGGGGTATTTTTCTATGAGAATTCTGCCAAAGTTTTGTTTAAACTGAAGCTTCTATAACTGCATAAATTAGAGAATCGCTGCTCTAATCTTCTCCTTTTGGATCCTAAGTCTTATGTCTGCTAGTCCTTTCAGCTTTCTGTCATCCGAAAATTCGATGAGCATCCTCTATGCCTTCATCTAAGTCATTGAAGCTCGTCAGCTTGCACGAGGAAAAGGGATTTATCCCTTAGGCTACTAGAGACCTACATCCATTGGAACATTGATCCATTATTAATTACTTTATCAGTCTTCTAAGTCAACTAT